>NW_027249346.1:0-245011 GCF_030848795.1 Temnothorax nylanderi | reverse complement strand
TTATATTTTTATATATATATATTTTTTTGTATTATTCATACACTTGCCTAAAGTCTTTCGACTATGGCATAATAAAAAGCAATCAATCAATCAATCAATCAATCTCTCTCTCTCTCTCTCTCTCTTTCTCTCTCCCTCTCTCTCTTAGTATACTGGATAGCGTATTAGTATGGTAAAATCAGGATTTTTTGGAAGTGGTGTTAGGATTCCAGGGTATATTTGAAGAAAGAAAACGGTAATGTTATTTAGGACAAGAAACTCTCTATTTATTATTTCGTTGATAAAATGTTGGGAAATATAAACGAAAATACATATATAAATGAAATACATTTTTTTTTATTGTTACTGTCGAAAGTAAATAATATTACATAAAACCAGTAATGCAATTGAACATAGATATACATACACACGCACACGCATACGCAATCGCACATACATACGCATACGCACATACATATATTATTTTTATTATTGTTTCTGTGGGCCCCAGGCCCCGTCCACGATGACGATATCACGGACATGGGACGTCTCCAGGATCATGCTCCGATTACTTTGTACTAACAATAAGAATAATTCTGCATAAATTTTTCTTTTGTGCCTTTATATTATATGTATTTTTCAAGCAAAGTGCATTTGCAGAATTTATGCGATGGAAGATGTATACACACACACACACACACACACACACACACACACACACACACACACACACACACACACACACACACACATATGTGTTTATATATGTATACATATATCTTCCATCGCGTAAATTCTGCAAATGAACTTTGCTTGAAAAATACATATGATATAAAGGCACAAAAGAAATTTATGCAGAATTATTCTTAGTACGATGGGTGCATTCGGGGAGACGCTATTAACGCTATAAACGCAAACGCTATGAACTTTGTTCGAGGAGCCAATAGTGCGATAGCGATAGCGCGCTTCCCGAACGCAGCCTAAGTGCCAATAGCATTTTGTGCCTCACCTCGAAAATAATAGCGAAAATAGCGCGAGTGATGACGTCACGCTGCCTTTACAGTGACGTCATCATCGTATATCACAGCGCCACAAAGCGTCTCCTCGAACAGGTTTGGACGATAATTGTGCTAATAGCGTGCTCCCCGAATGCACCCAAAGTAATCGGAGCACGATTCTGGAGACGTCCCGTGTCCACGATATTGTCATCGTGGACGAGGCTCCGGGCCCAGAGAAAAAATAATCGTACTAACGATAGACCCCCGATATTGTCGTACAAAATGTATGTCTACCTATCCCACTATCCCTAGCTTCTTCTCCTCTGTATATTATAATGAAAAAAACGTATCCAACTGAAAAAGGCCCGTTTAGCGACATAGGAAGCCGATGCCAGTCTCACGCGAAAAGCGAACGTCGAATTTATAACACAATGGCTGTGTTCGGGAAGCGCGCTATTAGCGCTATTGCATCATTCTATCTTTATCGTTCATCAGGTGTAAAACAAGGATAAAATAAGCAAATAGCACTAATAGTGTCTTCCCGAACGCACCCAATAAATTAGTATTTAGCATCTCGAATTTCTATCAAGAAACGAGACAGGTCATTTTTTTGTTTTCTAACCGAATTTCACTAATATCTAAACGTCAGAAACGCACGTGGTCCGAGTTAGCACAGTCCGACAGATTTCTTCCTATAGACGGCATAGTTGCCAAAATATATTTCATGCATGAAAGGAAAATTAATCTGCAAAAATCAAATAATATTATGAGCGCGAAAAAATATACACGAAGAATTTATTTTGAGAATCAGAAAGATTAAAAAAACGCGACAAAGTTTTTTCCCTCCGGATGAAATTCCAACGTGCGCTTCTAAGGTCAACGCGCATCCTTTGCTAAACGAATGAATTCATACACATTTTGCTGCCAGATTTTTATTGACGTGATACAGACGGGTGTACATCTGAGCCTCAATAAAACGCGAGTAATCGTAAATCAATTATGCGAAAGATATTAGATCTTATATTCGTCAATAAAGTTATAAAATCCGCAAACAATGCGAAAATTTGCGCATAGTCCCTCGTGATCAAATATAAATGCATCGCTTCGCTAATGATCGGATAAACACTTTCTCGAAAACGCAACAAAATATTTGCTCCACGAAATAAGCTCGCACAAATCGCATCTGACAAAACTGAAATTTAACAATTATATATAAAATCAAAAGCTATAAATTAGTTTTTTGTTTTGAACAAGAGAAGTTGAGACACGTAGCGATAAAATTGAATGAATTCTCAACACGATAAAAATAAGTTTAATAATTTTCTTCTACGGTTTTTGTTTCCTTTTTAAGAAATAAAGATGTTAAAAAAAATCAATATAAAGTTATATGTTACAAAAGTTTCTCTTGGTGTAAATTTTCAAAAGGAGGAAAGCAAGTTTGAAAGAATAATATGATAAATCAACATTCTCTGAATACATATTAGAAACCATTTTTTTATATACAATTTCTTTTATATTATCTGGTACATCTTTTTTTCTAATTAGACTGATTGCTAATATATCTTTTAATATGCATAAAAATATATATTTAAATTCTTAGTGCTTCTGCATGATAGTGCAATAATTTCAGATTTTTTGCCATCACCTATTACTTCAGACTATCAATCTTACTGAAAAGGAACCTGCGTAGATTTAAACAAATAATGGAGAATTATGAATAATATGAGGTTTCCAACGCTGAGCTTTTTATATAAACTCTTTCAAAGGATCTATCCATTCTTGATGGGGTAAAATAATAACTTCTATAACAAATGCAATAAATATTAAATTTATAGTATTAATTTATATAATTAATTTTATTCTGTCTTTATATAGAAAAATATACACTCAGTCTTAGCATCAGAGTAGAGGGTAACGCAGCTGATGAACAGTATAGATATAATAACAAACTGAATAAAAATCTTATTAATATCATTATGTTATAATAATTAAGATTTTTATTCAGTTTGTTATCTATACTGTTCATCAGCTGCGTTACCCTCTACTCTGATGCTAAGACTGAGTGTATATTTTTCTATATATAAGGACAGAATAAAATTAGTTATATAAATCAATACTATAAATTTAATATTTATTGCATTTGTTATAGAAGTTATTATTTTACCCCATCAAGAATGGATAGATCCTTTGAAGAGTTTTACATCATTCATTTACATTACAAGAAAAAATTATTTGAGGTGCAAGAGATGCAGTAAATTGCCAAGTCTAATAAGTACCCGCGTCAATACATACTATGTATACTAATTCACATTCTCAATTATGCTACTGTTATTATTTGTCATCAGACAATTATAAACATACACATAATAATTAGATACATATTATATATATATATACGCACATGTGTGCATAAGAATATATGTAATTTATAAAAAGCGGGTGCTTATCAGCTTTGATACGTTACTGCCTTCTGCTACGGACGGCCAGAAAGCATTTTCAGGTTCAGGCCGTATTGCTAAAGAATCCATAGACGCGGCAACGCCGCGAGTTCGCACAATATACAGATTCCGAGATATTTGATTTGACGGTTCAACCCCGGCGACGGTTAGGCCCCGGTCTCCCCTACTTTAAAGAAATAACAAACCAATTTGATTAAATTTATTATTTCTCGCGAAAAAAAATTCATGAAAATAGCATTTTTTCCGGCCGTTACAGTGGTTTTCCCCTTTAATTTCATTATCAAGTTCTTAATTACTTACCCATTTATTTTAATTTAAATATATTATAATTATTTTGCATCGTATTCTGCGCATGCTATATCGTGTACTGACCTAACACATTAAAATATCCTTGTTCAGATTTTTTATAGACACATGTACATAATTCACGCGTGCAATAATGCAGTATAAATAAATATTGATATTAATTTTAGACATTATCATGTTTACTTTCCATAATGTATTCACGCATTTACACATTCTCAATAAGAATAATATCAGCTAAACTTTGATATCTGATGCATATGTAAAATCATTTTCAATTGTCAGGCGATGTCAAGCGATGTCAAGTAAACGGAAAAAAAACAACTAACTACGTCAATGCATAAATGTCAAGGTGCTATTCCAAACAGCACACAATATTTATAAAACTAGACATTACAGACGCGCGCGCTTCGCGCGCGCCATTTAGCTTTAACATTATGCTATTACTATTACACTATTAACCCTTATGTACAAAATATTTATAATAATTATTTGAATATTTTATAAATATTTATCAAAATATTTCATAAATATTTTTGGAATCTTAGATTGAACAGATGATAAATATTTATTATAAATATTATAAAAATGTTTATTGTAAATATTATGGTACATATTATTAAATATTTATTAAATCATTATGATAAGATTTTGTAAAATATTGTTACTTTCTTTACAAAATGTTTAGGAAAGGTTTTTGGAAAGGTAACAAGAATATGTCTTTCTTTTTCTCTATCGTATCGTTTATTTCAAAAATTTCTGAGACGATATAGCCAAATCTGTCAAGAGCAGATTTTGAAGCTGCTACAAATTTTAATAACAGAATTTGCTAACAGAATATAATGGCAGATTGACTGCAGAAACTAAGCAGAATCTACCGTTTAGTAATCATTTAAATGATATATTTCATTTACATAGTAACGAAATGATGATAACAATTCTGTACGGTTTTTCTGCCGACAATCTACTGGCTAGGCCGAGATTAATCGATTTAGTTGAAAATTGATAAAGTATTAATTCGTAGCAGATGCTTCGCAAAATTTATACTTTCATTAGATTTAGTTATCCAGGCTTCTGATATTTTACTTACTAAACAATAAGATGTTAAATTCTTTCTTAAGGAAGCATGTTATAAAGTGTTTAAATCACAACAACCCTGATTAATTCCTCATATCTTTCTTGTGTACCGTAAGGAAACCGCTGTTCTTTTCTACCGACATTGCACCACCGAACCAGGAATGTTCCTTCTTTACATATGCGCGCATATTGAGTTGGCGTATGTATAATTCTTCGTCTTTCGCGGAAATGGTCGGTCTGACCTCCATACATTGACCCGGTAAAAAGGTGCCTTTTCATGCTGACGATCGACGCTCTATTTTAGCGTCAGAAGACATCACGTGACCAAAAATATCTCAGCGGAATGAAAAGACATTTCAGCGTCAAAGTCAGTGAGTGTTGGTGACGAGTGTGAAGATTATAAAAATGTCACTTACTAGACATCAGATTTGGTTAAGTCCCCATCTACAATAGGTGTTTTAAGCCCTAAGCCCTAAGAAATTGACCAATCACAGTCAATTATTCTCCTCAAATTCAACTGTGATTGAACAATTTCTTAAGGCTTAGGGCTTAAAACATCTATTGTAGATGGGCACTAAACCAATGCAATGAAATATTCAGAAAACATGAAATTAAAAAAAAAGTACTAATAGCACTTTTGATTAACGAAATAAAGAAAAAAAAATTAGTTATTTCAAAAAACTTTACTGGGTGGAACCCATATTTAGAGAACGAAAATTGCATGGATTTTATCATGCAATATTTCCTGTTGTTACATTAGAAAATAGTAGATTTCGAAATTATTTTCGTATGAATATAACTCAATATGAAGAATTATTGTGTATGATTTCACCCTTTATAACTAAACAGACTGTAGTTAGAGAACCAATATCAGCTGCAGAACGACTATCTATGACATTAAGGTAAGTTCTTTGTAAATTTAATTTTCCTTTTTTATTTATATTATTTTTTATAGTAAATTTATGTAAATGTAATATTTATTTTATAAAGATTTTTGGCATCTGGTGATTCAATGACTTCCATATCGTATCAATATCTTGTTGGACTGACAACTGTCAGTAAGATTATTGAAAAAACTTGCAGTGTCATATGGAATTGTTTAGTAAAGAAAGTACTTCCATCTAATTTAAAAGAAAAAAATTGGTTAAATATCAGTAATGAATTTGAAAATAAATGGAATTTTAATCATTGTATTGGAGCAATTTCCTGGCGAAAATAAGAAGCTTTATAAAGCGTTGACAACCGTTCAATGAGGGTTTTTTGAGAGTTTATACGCTTTCAAACTTTATAAGAACGCTTACACAACGCCGTTGGGTTTTGAACGCTTCCAGAACGCTTATAAAACGCTGTATATAACGTTTCATAAAAGTTCTGGAATGCTGAAGCAATGCTTTTCAGAGAACGCTCAGTAAACGCTGAAACGCATTCGTGCAGAGAGTTTGCTGTCAGACTTTTCAAACGTTTAGCAAACGTTTTTCCCAACGCCGTAAGACAAGCGTTTTCACTCCGTTCAGCAAACGCTCTTCCGATGTGGCGAATTGTAGAGGCGCAGTGAACGTTTTGTAAGGCGTTAACGCAAACGGCTTGGAGACGCTCAAGAAACGCTTTTCCCGACTCCCCCATACAGCACAAAATATTTTTAAAATATTTTTAAATTATTTTTTAGGAAGATTAAAATAATTTACAAAAATATTTTTAGAATGTTTCTATGTCCGCCAGATCATGTCAGAAAAATATTTTCAAAATATTTTTAAAAGATTGCAAATAAGTATATTCAATAATATTTGTAAAATCTTTTAGAAATATTGCTTCGAAAAATAAAATATGTTTGACCCAATCAGCAATAATTGTTTCACGTTTGAAAGATTTTTTTAATATTTGAAAAATATACATTTTTACATCTTACTTTGGAAAATATTTTGTATATATACATTGTATATATATTCGTAAAAAAATTACGAATTAGTACCATTTAGCCAAAATATCGAATGAATCTTATTCCATTTAGGATATTTTTAATCAGTAAGCTCATATGTAGTTCCCGAAACAGCCCGATTTTGCATTTTTGCTCTTAAACATTTATAATAAATAAAATACGAGTTAAAGTGTGCACTTAGTGCATAAAGTGCACTGCCGCTATATACGGTTATAAAACTATGTATATGTTCAAAAAACGTATATGAAACTAATATGTGCTACCTGGGAAATAATATGAAGATGCATGAGACGTACCTAAGACATTTTTTATTTTTGTTTTTAATACAAAGATTTATTTAAATTACAAAAAAGCGACTTTTCCCAAATAAAAATTACAATAAAGATGTCATCCCTAAATGATTTCAACATAGTCGCTATCTGCTAACATGACGCTCGATAAAATTTTGTTAATAACAGAAAAATATTATTACCCAAATGTTTAAACAATTTTCCTAAACTTCCCTAAATAATTCCCAAATTATATGAAAAAGAATAATTCAAAAATATTCAATTTGTCTGCTAACTCTACGGCGGTGAAAAACCGCGTTTTTCATGTTATCGATTTATCTCAGGGCAGTGATCACGTAACTTTTCGCCTAGTAATAAAAGATAAGGATAAAGATTTTTACTTTATATACCCCGGGGGGCCTTAAAGGGCGTTTTGAAGGGACGTACCCAACCCTATCCGAGCCCTTCTGTGGACCAACCGTTTAAGGTTCGACAGGAGTAACACTACCGACCTCTGTCGGGTTGCTTAGCTGCGAGTCCGGAATTTATTTATTATAAATTTTTTAAGAGCCAAAATGGAAAATCCGGCTATGTACCGGGTTGCTATGTACTCGCAGCTAAGCAACCCGACAGAGGTCGGTAGTGTTACTCCTGTCGACCCTTAACGTCTCTTTCCGAAAGACGGAGCCCAGTTTTTCCATCTAGGGATATACTTATTTTCCTGCCATCCTATCTCCGCTAGATGGGGGGGCAGCGTTTTTCTGAGAAAATTCTCAGATTCGTATGTATTTGGCCGGAAATGGACGTCTTTTTAAAGAATCTCTATATGAAATCGTTTGTATTTCGTATGAAGACTTTTGAAGTGCAATTGAAAAGGTTTGTGAGTTATTCGTTTAATTGTAATTAATTATTTATTTTTACACCATGCATTTAGCCGAAATAGATAAATTAATACCCATACAGCACACGATATCCTGAGTATCATCCCATTTTGATACTGATCATACTACGATCATCCGTATCAGCCTAGGGTCATCCTGAGAATATCGCTTTTCAGGATATCCGCGTACGTATATGCACAGGATTGACGCAGGATATAAAACTAATACGTACGTGTTCATTCGTGCTCGTATATTCTCAGGATTGACTCAGGAAGTGCTACTGATACGTATATGCACAGGATTGATACGCTTTTATCCGCGCATTTTAATTACGAAATAAACAATTAGATATATATGTTTTATTATCTTTATTGTAAGATTACGATATTATCTTTATTAATATATAAAATAATTAATAATTAATGCAATAAAATATAATTAAAAAATTTATTAATACAATTAATTATTAATTTAATTATTAATAATAAATTAATAATTAATAATTTATTATTTTATCTTTTTAAAATAATGTTACTTGATCGCGTTCACAATAATCTCAGCGCCGCATCTGCTATGTTTTTTGTTTCGGTTTCTTCTTGCTTGGCCATTGTTGGTTATGCTGCTGGCTTTCGATCTATGATCCGCCATTCCTGCATAGAGCAGTGTGTTTGCGTACCGGTAGCAACAGTGTGTTTGTGAAATCCAGTGTGAAAAGTTTCGTGGTACGTATAATATACATTTCAGTAATTAGACAATTGGAATTGTAATATGAAATGCGTTCCGTGTCACGCATGATGCGCATAAGGCATATATCCGGCCTTATTATTGTTCACTGATTATTACGAGAATAAAAAATGCATTATGCGCATTATTCGTATGGCCATAACGTTCCTGCTGGGGAACGAGAGCTAATATTGATTGGATTGAATGAGCATTATTTGTGAGACGGAACGTAACCTATATGTCGGGTGCTCGGAAAATCACCGGTTTGCGTAAAGAGGCTTTACCGCATTATGTTTTTTTTTCTATATAACTCGACAATTTTGGTTGTTCCGAAGATCATTGGCCTAGTTTACACCGTGCGTTTAGGCCGCGACCTATACCTTATATTCAACCCAAACACGATAGGTCGCGACGATGTAAACAGTTGCGACCTCGCTTGGGTCAGGTCTCTTTTTCGCGTGCCCTGACCTAAATTAGGCGTAAACCTAAAGTAGGACGTAACGCGTGTAAACGCAGGTGACCTAAAGATCGCCTAAAGTGCAGAGAGTGTACCAATAAATACTGGATACTGGATTTTTATCTATATTCGACCAAAAGTATCATAGGTCTACATGGTGTAAACGTTTTGTTTAGAAGCCTATTTTAGGTAAGGGCATAGGTCAGGTCGCGATCAGGTCGCACGGTGTAAACTAGGCCATTGTCAGTACTAAAAATGTATAGTTTACGTTACGTATGTTATAGAATTTTAGTATTGGCAGTAAATTTTGGCTTTTATATTTTGGTAGTGAATGCAGCCTTTAATGTACATTATTAGTACGCATTAATTAATTTCTTATTTTGTTGCAGCACAGATTCCGTGACATTTGTCATTCGTCCAAAGACATTCCTGGGTGCTTAATCCCGGCCTTGTGACTCTTCAAATAGTCAAGTAAGTATCCCGACATTGCAAATATTATACAAATATTTCACAGTTAAAAATTTCGTTTTTTAAATAACTGTAAAATATTTGTATTTAAAATATGATTTTCTGCATTTATGATATTTATGTGTTGATATTGACTCATTGTATAAGTACATATTATATTTTAACAGAAATGAATCGAAAGAGACCAAGAAAAGAATCTTTATATATGTCCAAACGGCACTTAAATAGAAAAAGGAAATTAGAATTGGATATGATTTGTGATGCACTTTTTAACATACCTCATGATACATCATGTAACGTTAATGATAAATGTGCAGCTAATGTACAGAATGTTTCCACAATTAATTTAGAAATTTGTGAAAACAATTCTGAAACTTCTAATATTAACATACATGAACCGAATGAAAATATTAACGAGATATTTGAAGAAATAAATAATGATAACTGCAGACAATCAAATTATCGGACTTCTGATTCTCAACAATCACATCTTTCTGGAGAATCAATATCTCATCTGTCTGATGATACGGATGTGACAGATGAGAGTTTCACTAACTATCTTGCAAAGTGGACTGTAAAATATCAAATTCCACACATTGCTTTAACAGCACTGTTACATAGATTGAGAAAACATCCTTGCTTTTCTAACTTGTCATTAGATGCAAGAACACTTTTGAAAACACCAAGAAAGCAAGAACTACGTACAGTAGCGCCAGGAAGCTATTATCATTTTGGTGTACAAAAATTCGTATTAGAGACATTAGCTTCCGTAAAAGATAATATTGATTGTGTCAAAATTACAATCAATATTGATGGCTTACCACTATCGAAATCGTCATTACAACAGTTTTGGCCTATATTAGGTTCGGTCGTCCCATATAATAAAGTATTCGTTATTGGACTTTATCATGGAAACGAGAAACCAGCAAATCCTAATGATTTTTTGCAAGAGTTTGTTGATGAGACTAAACGTATGTGCGAAAATGGCATTCACTTTAATGGGCGTAACATACCGTGCAGACTTGAAGCTTTAATTTGCGACACTCCTGCGAAATCATTTGTTCTTTGTGTTAAAGGACATTCTGGATACTCTAGTTGTACCAAATGTACAACGGAAGGAGAATATGTAGGAAATCGGATATGTTTTCCACAGGTCAATGCACCATTACGAACAGATAATGATTTTATTCAAAAGATTGATGATAACTATCACAAACCTAATATCACATGTAGTTTGCTCAAAGTGCCTTTTTTTAAGCCAGTCACAAATGTCCCTTTAGACTATATGCATTTGATATGCTTGGGAATTATGCGTAAATTACTATACTTGTGGCTTGAAAAAGATTTATCATATCGGTTACAGTCGAGAGCTGTCGAACAAATTTCAACAATTTTAGTGACACATTTAAAACCTTCGATACCTGTAGAATTTGCAAGAAAGCCGCGGAAGCTAGATTGTGTAAAATTATGGAAGGCTACAGAATTTAGATTGATATTGTTGTATACAGGTCCATTAGCTTTTAAGTCCATTTTAAAGAAGAAAGTATATCTACATTTTCTAACACTACACGTAATTGTCAGAATATTGTCATCACAAGAATTAAACGAACATCTTAGCTATGCGCAAGAATTGATTCTTTTCTTTATAAAGACGTTTAAGAAACTATACAGAATTCATAATATGTCACATAACGTACACAGTCTTGTACATCTTGTAGATGACGTAAAAAAATTTGGACCGATTGATAATTTTAGTGCCTTTAAGTTCGAAAATTACATGCAAATTTTGAAGAAATACATTAGAAAGTCAGAGAAACCTTTACAGCAAGTAATACGGAGATATAGTGAAAGCTACATAAACTCAGATTCATCACTGTCGATGACGTCTGTTACGAAACATCCATATTTCAAGGAGATACATTTTGACGGTCCATTAACGGACAATAGTAGCAATCCGCAATACAAAGTTGTTAAGTACAAGGGAATAACATTAAAAGCTGGGTCATTAGCGGATAATTGTTGTGGCTTAACATGTGGTGCCATTGTATCAGTACAAAATATTGCTTTTTGTACAGAACGAAATATTCCAATGATCATAGGTCACGAATTCTTAGATAAAGAAGATCTGTATAATATTCCTTGTCCTTCGTCGCTACTTGGTACTTATATCGTGTGCTCACAGTCCAATTTAAAATCGTGGCCATTACATAACATTATAAACAAATATGTAAAATTACCTTATGAAGATGAAAAATATGCAGTTTTTCCATTAATTCATATGGAAACGTAAATTGTATGTTTATTGACACAGAATGACCGAAAAGACGTGTTATGCGGTCGTAGAGTTTATGGATGGTCTACAAGTTATCCCTACAAATTGGTTAAGTCAAGATCGACGAAGTGCCCTTTGGCCTAATTTCACAAATAACAAGAGTTATGATAAAGCAATCAAGACGATGATAGATCCGGAATCAACGTGGGCGAGCCATTCTATAAAAAAGATATTTGGGACATTTGGTAAGCGACGTTATATGTCTTTAGTGAATGTATTATTTTTGTATATGTTGCTATTCCTTAACAATATAGTTTAACAATACAATTTTATTTTAATTATATTATTTTGTTGCAGTTTCTTACGTAAGAGCAATGAAGAAGTTAAAAGAGGCCGAAGATACATCTGATTTGAATTCTGGCACCGAAAAGGAAGAATTCTTGAAAAAATCAAGAAAAATTAGAGCCGCAAAACCTATTGATTCGAGTAACGACGAAGAAGAAGAATCTGATGACAGTTTTGTTTCGGAGCTCCCAACTATTCCTAAAAAACGTTGTCACGAGATAACACAAAATATGTCGAAAAATAAAGTGGGCAGGCCACGAAAAGGTAAGAGAATTAATAAATATCATTATAATTCACTGCTGTGTTTCTATTAAAAGTATTAATAGAAACACAGCTAGTGAATTGTAATAATACAGTGAAAAGAAATATTTCAATAACATAATTTTATATTTGTATTATAGACATTAACTACATTGGTGTTGAAGATAACGCCAATAAAGAGAACAATGATCAAAATATTGCATCGTATGACATAACGAAAAAAAATTCTCGTAACAATTATAACGCCAATAAAGAGAACAATGATCAAAATATTGCATCGTATGACATAACGAAAAAAAATTCTCGTAACAATTATAACGCCAATAAAGAGAAAAGTGTTCAAAATATTGCATCGTATACAATGAAAAAAAATTCTGGTAAGAATTATTTTTGTCCTAGAAAATTAGGAATATTACACAAAAGTACATAAAATATGTCTTCCATTTTTCAGAATATTCATACTCATACATAAACACATTAACATTATTATCACATTCACATTCATGCTGATTTATTCAAACACAATGTACGTTTACATGTCGCTTGATATTGTACAAATAAATTTTTCGCACAATGATTTATATCTGAGTTGTTACACAATAAATTATACCTAATTCATTACTTATTCAGCAACTTATAATTTGTATGAATCGTATAAATAAAATTAAAACATAAATAAAGCACTTTTTTTGTTTCAGAATTGCAAAATCATGAGGTGGTATTCGATAACTACGTGGATTGTGTACCTCAAGTTGATTCTAATTATAATATTGGTACGTATAGATGCTGATTAACAAATATTAACAAACAAAATTTATCTTTTTAGACATTACTAACATATTATTTTCACTCATATACAAGATAAATTTTTAATCTTTACATATATTTTAAAATTTTCTTAAAATAATAGCATTATTTTTAATTCTAATAGAATCAGGTCCATAGATGATAGCAAACTCTTGTTGCTCAAATATTCGTTGTATAATTTTTCAATATATTTCAATGAAATCACTAATATCCTATGTAATAAATATTTCATAACTTTGAATCTGCAATCTATTGAACACCACGTTCACGAGCAGAATTGTTCCAGTTTCAACACAAAATTTCGATTATTGTTAAAGTTTTTAAATGAAATGTAAACGAGTGTCCATAATATCGCCTTCTCTTCTATTACATGCAGCTTAATGTAATAGTATATTGTGCACCAAGGGGCGAAAGTAGCGTTTTTCAGACGAGTGTGAAGTTTGCCGCCCGAGCCGAAGGCGAGGGCGGCAATCATACGAGTCTGAAAAAGCTTTCGCCCCGAGGTGCACACGATATTTTTCACAATACCTTTACGGAAAGTTCGACTTCCATGCCTAGAGAGAGGCGAGAGTGGTCAATTTCACGCTAAGGCGGCATAGCGGGCGGAAAGTAACCACTTTCCTCCCTAGGGCGGAAAGTGACCACTTTCCACCCGCTAAACGGGGAGGAAAGTTGTTACTAGTGACCACTTTCCTCCCTGTTTAGCGGGTGGAAAGTGGTCACTTTCCGCCCTAGGGAGGAAAGTGGTTACTTTCCGCCCGCTATGCCGCCTTGGCGTGAAATTGACCGCTTTCGCCCCTCTCTACAGGCATGGAAAGTCGAACTTTCCGTGGAGGTGTTGTGAAAAAATATTGAAATACTAATGATATAACATTTTGTATAATTTTCAGAGCCACTGGAGAAAATATATTTACCATCTGCTACAACATTGTCTGCGGATAGATTGCCACTTTCAACAACGAGTTCTAATTCTAATTCTAAAGATGGTGAGTATGTAATTTTTGTTTTAAATTATATTTAATAATTGGATTTATATAGTATATACAAACACAGTATATACATACACAGTAATAATAACGTACATTTAAGCTTGAATTTATAATATTTTTGTAATAAAATTAAGTTAAAGTTGATAATTCATAACATTAATTTAAAATCGAAAGAGGCCTACCGACGGTCATAGCAAGAACTTGGTGCTGAAATGTGTCTTGTGTACGCGCGCGCGCGTATTGTATAATCCAAACATTCTTTAAAAAATCATATATTTTTACATAATTATAAATTTAAAATTTTTTTCAGAAAACTTTAAAAAGTACATTATTACGAAAATAATAACCTTTGAATCGGCGATAGACGACATTAAGAAGATTTAAAAAAGCGTAAAGCTTATCGCAGATAAATTGTCAATTGATATTATTGACAAAAAAAAGGAAAACATTGATACGACAAAAGATTTTCCATTGAAAAATCAAACCGAATTGGATACTTTAGAAGATAAGCTACAAAGTGATGAAGGTTATCGAAATGAACTGGTAGGTCAACGTTTATATTACTGTGGAAAAAATATATATTTATAAATATTTTTTTACTGAAAAATCTAAATCGATAACGGTCTCTTTATTTTAGAAGATCGTACACCCACGGTAATCGATTCTGTCCCTCTGACAATTTTCCAAACTGAGAAGTCGCTATTTTTTTACATACAGTTCATGATTAACGTAACGAGCAATAAGCTCTAGTCGTTACTTTAATCATGAACTGCAAGTATGTAGAAAGATAATGGTGACTTCTCAGTTTGGAAAATTGTCTGAGGGACAGAATCGATTACCGTGGATGTACAGTGCCCGTCAATGATTCCTTTCCAGGCTTCCACTTGGTAACGTGGGCGCGGACTGGAAAGGAATCATTGACGGGCACTGTACACTAACAATAGCTGTTAGAAAATAATATTGTGGTATTACAGTTATATTTCTTATTTATATAATTACAACATATTAATGCAAATTGGAATTTATTTTAGATTAAACAATTGTGTCGCGCAAGGAGTGGCAATATGAGAACTTTTTGCATTCGATTAATGAGACTCATATTTTCGAATGAACTAGCTACAAAATATAGTTGGCTTGGAACCAAAAAGAAAGAAATTTTTTCAACTTTGCATATATGCAAAGTTATTATGAGTAAGTTCAATATTTAAAAGCAATCTTCATTGTTTTATTATTGTATGTTAAATCTGTAACTCATGACTTATACAATATTTTTGTAATATTATAAATATGTATAACATTTGTTACAATACTATAACCATATTACTTTGAAATTGTCAAGAAATTTTACAGAAGTAATACAAATATCTTATTTTTTAGGTGTGATTCGAAATTCACATTCAGATGTTTCCGACGATCAAATTGCAGCGCCAATTAAAATATGGTTAGCCCATGCTCCTGAGCGTTTCAACAGACAAAAGATAAACAATAACCAAGAAGATAACCAAGAAGATAACCAAGAAGATAACCAAGAAGATAACCAAGAAGAGAACAGAGAAGAGAACCGAGAAGAAAATCAAGATGAAGAAAATTGATCCTGAAAAGAAAAAATACCAGATTTGTATCAGTGGGATCATTGCAATATGGGATACTGCAATAGCCGCACCAAAGACAATATATAGCAATGAAGGCTAATGAAATACATTTAAAGAAAGAAATGTTTTTATATAACGTTCTTATATATAAAATAAATCTATTTGTTAATTGCATATTTAGAGTCCTTTAATCTAACCTTTAAATAAAATTCCATGGATACTTGAAATTTTATTGGTTAGATTAGGTACACGTATTTTTGAATAAAATTACACATTCTCGTGAAATTTTATTGAAAGATATACATGGAGGCAGAAATGTGCCTCATACGAAGTTGCACGCATATAGAAGCATATTTAGTGTGTGTTCCATCTCTTTTTGTAATGCTCGATATTATGCATTGTAAAAAAAGGCCGGAACACGCGTACCGAGTATACGACAATTTTCTGTGCAACTTTGAGTGAGAAGGCATTCCTCTTTCCCGCGTGTATGTACGCGCGTACCTAACCTAATCCAACACATATGAGCACGCGCACGCAATGATGCGTAAATGTATGCGTGTATACATGAGCTACTGCGCCTTAACCGTTCCCATCCTCTGCGCATACTGCGAGATATCCTCAGGATTTACTATTGATCAAATCACGCGGGACATAGGAACTTGCCCAGCATTTCCCATAGTATATCGCAGTCGGGATCTCGTAAATTCCCAGGATATACGGAACTTACTGTTGCGATATCCTCAGTATAAGCTCAGGATGTCCCTGTGCTGTATGGGTAAAAGTTTTTATATGGAATCGTTTGTATTTTGTATGAAGAGTTATGAAGTGTGATTAAAAAGGTTTGTGAGTCACCCAGATAATTTTAATTAAATATTTATAAACTCGGTAATTAGCCGAAATATAGATTTTTAGTTATTCATGTTAAAAGAAGAAGGCGCTAGTGTTCCCGAAGGTCCGTCTGCAGTCAGAATTAATATATATAAACGTTTTAAAAATTATTTTATACTGAAATAAATAAATATACAGGCTATAAGCCTGTATAGCTATAAGCGATAGTTGCTAATTGCGTTCCATCTTGATTTTTTTTTACAGTCGTTTATTAGGATTGCCCTGCTTTTAAATTGAACGCTTTTAAATCTATTATTATTAAACTACTGATATCGATATATTATTAGTAATTTAATATTAAAGCTTGACAGAGTGACGTAAACTAATTCGCTCATAGTATTAACAAGTATTATGCGTTCAAATTCTCGAAAGCTATAGCTTCTTTACTATGCTCTCTCTTTATGTCGATCGATTCGGATAAAAATCTCCGAAGTCTTTCTTTCTCTCGCGATATTCCTGATACATAATCCTAGAGTAAAACTGTACAAAAGCTCTACGAAAGTGGCGATATTTTTCAAGGATCTGGTTCGAGTCTCGGCTCTTGGGGAAGGTGCGCATGTAGAAAGAGTACGTCAAGACAGTTTATCCTGCTAAATGGTTATCAATTCTCTATAAGTTCTGTATTGTTTACACATAAATTATAGAATATCTAAACGTTTCTTTTTTTTCGATGTCCTGCGAAATTGTACAATAGAGTTACAAATAAAAATAAAGCCACACTTTACATATATTCAGTCTTTGCTAATGTTACATAATAACGTGCGAAAGAACTAACAGACTATTTAAGAGGCTATTTAAGAATTTTAATCAAGATACTGGAAGCATAAAACTGTTCAGCTAGCTTTACACAAGATATTGGTCTTCTTCTTTATGAAATCGTCAAATTATGATTATGATACATTTCTACATTATCACCAGCATCGAATCTAATCTTATTTATCGTGATACTCTTGAGAAACTGTTAATCCATTGTCTTAATAAACTCGATCGCGGCGCAGAACTGCGTCCACCAATATTGTTCCTCTCCCTCCAATCGATTCCCGTAAAAGCTGTCTACATATTGAACAGTCGATACAACGACGGCGGATTAGTCTGAAATTAAGCACACGTTAACAATCACTCTTCTTGCTAAAATCACATATTCTCTTTTCAATCGCATACCTTGATTATGACATAGACCAGCACGGGAGTCAGATCGTCGGCAGCAGGTATGCCTCTTTCCGACGCCATGGAGAGGAGATTCATGATGGTAGTCGCGCAACGAAATACACACTGCAACTTATCCCTAGAAGTCTTATACGCCGATATCACAGCCAATTCAGCCTGCGCCCATGACCAGGGGCATTCGTAATGATAAACCTTTGGAATGCGTAGGTCCTTGTGATTTGGAGTTACGACTTTCGCCAACTTTTTGATGTGACCGTGAAGAAGCTGGTCCCTATATACATCTCCATCTTCATTTAGATAGAGCGCATTGTGGTATACCCGTGCCATGACGGTTCTTTCCACCACGACTCTCGCCAAATCTAACTGGTTGGCGCTCGCCGCTGAAAGTAAGAAGTAAGTTCAGACGTCTCTGAGCACTCCGCTAAGATCAATTGCGAGATAAATAATTATATTCATGTACATTGCCAGATCGGATCGTTGTCCATTTCCGCGTGGACCTTTCCTAGAAAATTATCCACGAGATCCTGTTTCTCGTCAGCTAGCGTAAGCTTTTTAAACTCTTCGCAGAAACGCAGGAGGAAAGCCTCCTTTTTTTCCAAAAATACCCTCACACAAACGGATACAAGATGATTATTGATAGCATCCTGATCGCACTTAACTCGCACGCATAATCTGGAAAATATTATTATTAAACGGTTAACATCTTACATTTAAACATATTTTACATTTACTTATACATTACATACAAAGATGATATTTATATATAAACAGTACCTATCTAACAAGGGAACGGTCGGAAGTGTCCCTACCCGATTTGGATGCGCTTTGGATATGTTGTTGAGCATAAAAAAAACAGACTCGTATTTTTTTTTTGCGGCGTATCTCGACGTTTAGGGGTTGAAAAAACCCCTAAAAAATAACGACCGATTTGGATGCGCTTTGGATATGTTGTCGAGCATCAAAAAACATTAGACGGGTTTTTTTTTTGCTGCTTATCTCGACGTTTAGGGGTTGAAACAACCCCTAAAAAATAACGACCGATTTGGATGCGCTTTGGATATGTTGTCGAGCATCAAAAAACATTAGACACGGGTTTTTTTTGCTGGTTATCTCGACGTTTAGGGGTTAAAACAACCCCTAAAAAATAACGGATTTTATAGTTTTTAGCGAATATCTTCGAAAATATAAGGCGTATGAAAAAAAGTTTGGTACAAAAGATTTATGGCTTTTTGTGCTCTTTACAATGGCGTAATCAGATTTGTCAAATTTGTCACATTTTTTAATTTAACCCCACTCCCACCTATTATTTTTGCCAAATATAACAATTTTTCCAACGCAAATTTAAGAGCGTCAAATGCCAAATACATCCATGTGTATTTTTATTATGATACCATTATTAGATTTTTGGCAAGACGAGATGATATGTGGTATAGGCGTCGCTTTGTAGGTAGGAGTTGCGTTATTTCTGTTCAGTTGCGCCGTACGCTTAAAAATTTCCATTTCAACTCCGGGATGACCGAAAGCGCTGATGCAAAGGCCAGCGCAAGGCACTGATAGCGAGAGGTTAACGCTATTTCGAGAGTCCTAGACTAGCAACGGAATGTCGACTCCGACATTATAAATACCGCCGAATTGTAAGATCGGGCGGGCAGTCGCAAATCATAATCTGAACGAACACGTGCGTCACATTAACCGCTACAATAATATACTATCCCGGTTACGGCACAACAAAATCAACAACCAAATTCACGCATTTGAATATCATTTGCTTGTGTCATAATTCCGAAAAGCAAGCATTTCCTCGTTACTTTACCGCAAGGCTTTTCGACCGATCTATCTCTCTATATCTATATATCTCGCACGCACCTATGATTCTCTCTCTCCAAATTACGTTATGTACTTCTCGCTCAGCGACTCAAATCTATCTGCCATCCGTCCGTGCCTTCCTTCAGAACGCGCGAAGGCTTTCCCCTACTCCATTTAACCTTCCGGACTTCCTGGTTATTTATTTTCGTGCTAACGCTATCGAAATAGCGTAAGCTCCTCGCTGTCAGCGCCTAGTGCTGACCTTCGCATCAGCGCTTTCGGTTGTCCCGGAGTTATAATTGGGATAGTATATTATTGTAGCGGTTAATGTGACGCACGTTCAAATTTGCGACTGCCCGCTCGATCTTACAATTCGGCGGTGGTATTTATAATATCGGAGTCTACATTTCGTTGCTAGCTCAGGGATTCTCTCGCTTCCTCGAACGCTCTCGAGATAGCGTTAACCTCTCCGCCCAGTTTGATCGATCGTCCGATGCAATCGTCAGGTCTTTTGGCGGAATTCAGAAATGACTTTAATCGCTAGGGTCGTATTACATTAATGAATAATTATACCGTTGTGCGCTCACAACAATTTACTTCGACGCGTATTTATAACACTGTTTTGCGCACGCGCCATTTGAACTTCGGATGACGTGATATCTTTTCCTCTGCTTGGACTTTCATCGCATATTATGTCGTAGTATATAATAATGGAAATTTTTAAGCGTACGGCGCAACTGAACAGAAATAACGCAACACCTACCTACAGCGCGACGCCTATACCACATATCATCTCGTCTTGCCAAAAATCTAATAATGGTATCATAATAAAAATACACATGGATGTATTTGGCATTTGACGCTCTTAAATTTGCGTTGGAAAAATTGTTATATTTGGCAAAAATAATAGGTGGGAATGGGGTTAAATTAAAAAATGTGACAAATTTGACAAATCTGATTACGCCATTGTAAAGAGCACAAAAAGCCATAAACCTTTTGTACCAAACTTTTTTTCATACGCCTTATATTTTCGAAGATATTCGCTAAAAACTATAAAATCCGTTATTTTTTAGGGGTTGTTTCAACCCCTAAACGTCGAGATAACCAGCAAAAAAAACCCGTGTCTAATGTTTTTTGATGCTCGACAACATATCCAAAGCGCATCCAAATCGGTCGTTATTTTTTAGGGGTTGTTTCAACCCCTAAACGTCGAGATAAGCAGCAAAAAAAAACCCGTGTCTAATGTTTTTTGATACTCGACAACATATCCAAAGCGCATCCAAATCGGTCGTTATTTTTTAGGGGTTTTTTCAACCCCTAAACGTCGAGATACGCCGCAAAAAAAAAAATACGAGTCTGTTTTTTTTTTATGCTCAACAACATATCCAAAGCGCATCCAAATCGGGTAGGGACACTTCCGACCGTTCCCTTGTAAGTGAGCTAATGTCGACAGCAATCCTTGACGACATCTGATTAAATATGCGATATAAGGAGATCGTTTTTGATAATCCTCTCGAAGTGATTTGAAGAGCTTTCTACATCCATCGTCATTAAATAGACGCACGCAACGTAAAGTTTCATGAAGATGAGCTATTAATGCCCTATCCTGCAGGTTTATAGCTTCTGCCAATTGTAGTTGTAAAAACGCAACCAGTTCGTTTTCTTTCTGCGACCAACAATGTCTCTGTAATAAAATTTATATGCGAATATTTGAACATTAAGTAATTAAGTAATCCATTAAAAAAATCACACTTTGTTTTGTACGCCATGATTAAAAAATAATACAATAAATACCTCTGAAGTATTCCATGGAATGTGTTGAAGGTCAGCAGTGCTAAGTACTAAGTACCATACGTAATTTTCTTTTAGCATCCGCAAAAGCATAAGAGAGTTCTACATTATTCGGATCGATTGAAAGTCTTTCGTCTTCCACCTCTTTTGTACGGGACTGATTGCTTTCGACCGAGGCTGTATCGCTAGCTGCGCTTGGCTTTCTTCTGTATTTCGCTAATATATCATCGGTAGTATCTGAAATTAATCAAAAGAACAATTTAGTACTGTCTAAAACTTGCAGGAAAACTTTTTCTTTTTTTTAGCATTACTTTCCGATTTATCTTCGATTCGATTCTACAAAACTATTAAAACAGAAACCGTTTATATTGTAACAAAATAATATACGATAATTGTTAATAGTTATTTATTAATATCTTACCGCCCGCGACATTACCGGATGATGTTACATCTTCCAACATAATCTTGCGTAATCTGTGCCTGCACACATCGACGCCGTCGCCACCAGCTTCTCGATCGAAACATCTGTCGTCCGTCACGCGGATTGCTTTACCTCTACGATTTCTCAATGACAATTTTAATTTACCAGGAGCATTCTCTGGACTTAGCTCGGCTTCAGTTTCGCCGTTTGCTATGACAGAACCCTCCTGCTGATGTTCCCCATCAAGCCTCACATTCTTTTCCTCCGCCTGAGTCTCCATTCGCGCGAAGAGCACGTTGATCATCTGCGTGAGAGTCGCATGGGCTGTTGTTTGATTCATCAGGTTGCGCGATGCCAAGTAAACGTTGTAAACAGTACGAATTGTTAACAATACCGTACCCTTGTGTATCTCCACATGCTGGCTTGTCATTACAGTCAGCAAAGCTTTAATAATCTGCAGCTGCACACCCTCATCGGTCTGTAGACCGGTGAAGCAACCGCAAATTGTCTCGACAATGCGCACAATCAGCAGCTTGTTAGGCTCCGTTGAATCAGGCACATTGCCAGTGAGATGGCCATATGCGATTAACTTCTGCAGGCAGTCCAGTGCTGTGTCATCACAATCCGCGGTGACTTGCTCTGACATGCTAACTCAAATGGCAAGAAGTACTTCTCAGCGGTAATGACATTTGAGTCGCTCTTGGGCTATGGCAGGGCATTTGAGATAACCTCTTCACCCTGCACAACTGGTACATCTTTGATCTCGTTACGGAGGTCCTCTGCAAGATGGAAATATATGAGTGACAAACTTAATTAGCAACTATCGCTTATAGCTACAGGCTTATTATAGCCTGTATATTTATTTATTTCAGCATAAAATAATTTTTAAAACGTTTATATTAATTCTGACTGCAGACGGACCTTCGGGAACACTAGCGCCTTCCTCTTTTAACATGAATAACTAAAAATCTATATTTCGGCTAATTACCGAGTTTATAAATATTTAATTAAAATTATGGTAAATATGCATTATAGGGGACCCAGCCCCAATGACCTTGACCTTGACATATGTTGTCAAGGTCACCCTCCTGAGTGACCTACAAAAAGTTTTAGCCGTCGCTCGTTTTTTATTAAAAAGTTATTAACAAAAAAAGTTTCAAAAATATAGTAGTTATTTTGAGTATATTGAAAGGCATAAATGACTAATTGTAAGTGTATGTAAAAATAGTACACGTATGAACAAAGAAAAGTCATTTAAAGCAGCTAATCGTTGATACAATGAACACCCAGGTAGCAAGCACACGTCATTTTGACGTCAATATTTGGTCATAATTGGTCAGTGACGTCATTCGTCGATTAAGTGACGTATATTTAACGTCATGTTTTAATACGTCAAAAAGACTTTGTAAAATGACATTATATAGACGTTTAATTGACTATCCAGGTAGCAGACAGTCGTCATAATGACGTGATTCTTACGTCATTTCATGACGCATGTTACGTCATTTATTTCTAAAGTTTAACATAAAAATAACGTATTTTTCACAGTATTTTTCACAGGAATATTCCTACATTTATAGTGTTTCGTAACTTTATGATTGAAGTAGTGAATTTATGGTATAAGTGGATCTAGTTGCGTGTAATTATAGTTTTATGACAACTATTTCATGCAGTGTTATGACTATCAAGAAGATATCATTATAAGATTTTTGAACACTAAAGATGTACCTGTTATAGACAAGTACAGTTAATAAGGAAGCATCAGGATCAGGAGATCGTCACTGTCCACTGGATCATCGAAGTCAAGCGACTCGGACGCGGTACTGTACTAGGATGGGTGACCGCCTTGAGAGCAGCTATACGCACATGGCATATATGTAACGAAACAGTTAAAAAAGTTTTTTTTTTCTTAGATAAAGAAAAAGAACATTTTTTTATAAACGTTTATCAAGTAGACATTTTAATTTCATAAAAAACATTTCTAGAAACCGGTATGTCGTACATTGGACCTATTTTTGCCGTCAATAAAACGTCAGAAAATGACGTCGTTGTGGATGTGACTTAGGACCGTGAAAAATACGTCATTTTTACGTTAAACTTTAGGAATAAATGACGTAACATGCGTCATAAAATGACGTAAGAATCACGTCATTATGACGACTGTCTGCTACCTGGGCAGTCTTTTTGTTAAAGTAGAGATATATACTTTTCAATATACTAACTATTCTCTGCCATGAAATTTAACTGTTTAAAGCGCGTCACTAACTTACATAGGTTAGATGACGCGCTTTAAAAGTATTTAAGTGTTTAAAGCGCGTCATCTAACCTATGTAGGTAGGATATTTTAAAAAATACATAGGTTAGATGACGCGCTTTAAAAGTATTTAAGTGTTTAAAGCGCGTCATCTAACCTATGTAGGTTAGTGAGGATGTAGGAAAGTGTATGTGTGAACTATTTCGACATATTTATTAGTCATTTATACCTTTCAATACTCAAAATAACTACTATATTTTTGAAACTTTTTTTGTTAATAACTTTTTAATAAAAAACGAGCGACGGCTAAAACTTTCTGTAGGTTACTCAGGAGGGTGACCTTGACAACATATGTCAAGGTCAAGGTCATTGGGGCTGGGTCCCCTATTATGCATATTTACCCTTTAATATCAATTTAAATAGTTACAATCAAGAAACAGATATTTGAACGTATATATACAATACAGAATGTATAATTAAAATTTTCTCAAACGTATGCAAACAATCGGCTAAATATGTATTCATATAGTGAATTTGAGATACACTAACAAAAACTTTTTTAATTCTCTCACTGCTCGGTAGAAAGTCTCATCTGCTTACTTCGTATTTTACATATATTCTATTTCTACTTGTTCCTTCTGAGATTTCCTCTATCGACTGAAAGTTGTAGTTTATCTTACAATTTTAATAATATATCAAGTATTATTAGTGAATGAAAAATATTTGGCTTACAGTTAAACTGGTATTTTTTGCGATGCTATCAATTTTCTTATCAACACAAGAAGATTTCAAATAGTTAGTAATAAGTAAAATAATTGAATTATTAATGTTAATTTAAAATAATCGGATAGAATATTTTAATTTAAGAGAAAGCTGAATCGCGTTAAATCCGAGAATTTTGATATTTTCAAACATCGTTACTGAATTCGTTCCAAATATCCAATTTTTTTCGCACTTTGTTATACCATTCATACATTGTAAATTGTATCGCTGAGTATGGCACGGCCTGATCAATTAAACGATTGTCTTAATACAAAATAGGGAAATTTTCTCGTCGAAAATAATTTCCCTGAAACTCAAGAAAACACCTGCAAATTTTTACGTACTTATTCATATAGGTACGTCACGGACAAATACTTCGTATTATTTGCATTTATTTTTGACGAAAGGATTTACATTTTCACCTAAATGTTTGTAGTGTTCGCATGCTGTGCTTGCAATTTTTAATCCTGTCGAATAGTGTCACGACCGTTTTCGAGCACATGCTGGCAACACATGCGCATAATTCTTTGTATATATTGATATTTATATAATGTGATAATAATTCACGCATTTTTATAAATGACAAAAGTCCCGAAATGCCTGTTATGTCGACGAATGTTAAACAAATCCCCGAAAATATTTCGATACAAAAATTAACATACATTTTCGGTTGTGCGATTTTTTTTTAAGCAGAAGGAGTTTAAAATTTACCAATCAGGTTCGCGAAAAGTTCGCGTATGGAACGCATCTGAAGTCAAACGTTTTTGGGCCGGACGCGTCATATCTTATTATTCGTGCATTGTGACTCCAGTCGCATCTGAAATTATATAAGTGCTTTATACGTAAACTTGCGCGTAACAAAGAACGTAGGGTTAAGAAAATAAATAAGTTAAATAAAATAGTTGTGTTACACTATATCCATATGTAGAAAGATAATATAGAGACTCGATATCTGCAGGCAACTTCATCGTGCGACGTCATTGGCCACGCAATTCAATTAATCGAAAACTTAAAACATTTATCATTTAAAAATTGAAACAATCGAGATGTTTGGTTATAGAAAATTTTCATTTTTGCAGATGTGTTTCTAAAATTCATCATTTAACACAGAACTTAGGTAATTTCTGTATTTTAATACAGGTAATATATACATATAAGTATATATCTACTGGATTTGTCAAAAGTGTGGAAACCCTTAAATAACGTTTGTAGAAATAAAAATATCGGTATTCCAATATTTAAAAAAAACTATCTCTTGACATGGGTGCCGATCATCTCCCACCCAAGGTGGTAAAATGGGAGTTGAAAATTTTAAATGACATTAAAGATCAAGTTGGGGATTATTTTAAAAAATTTTGCTGACCATTTTTAAGTCGCTACAACACCCCCATGCAAAATAGCGGTCCGCGGCCATTTAAAGATAGAAATTTTATGCACATAATGTTACCTAGGATCAACTGCGTGAAAGTGGCATAAATCTGATCCCGTGTACCATTTTTAGTCACGTTTAATTTTTAGTTTAGTAACTCACAAATTAAAAGGATGAAAGTAAATCCTTGACACAGGTAAAGAGTGCGCTACTCCGGGCATTGTCATGGGCCATCTACGAGTTAGATAATCATGCGTGAGAAAAGTATCGAATACCTCTGATCTATTAAGCTAGCAGAATCAAACTGGACCCATTAGATTTAGTACCTATTTTATACTAAATTGTGCCACTAATAATAATTGTGTACCGCGTGCCATTTCGAAGAAAACCGTGGCGCTGCTGCTATTTTAATATTAAGTTAGCAGGGCCACAATAAAAAAAAGAAAAAACGAAAAACAAAAATGTAAAAGACTAATTTCATCCAAAAAAGTATCATCCAAAAGAAATTAAAATATTTATCCCTTCCGTTTCAAACACCGCCAATTTAAAAAGAATGTTCATTTCAACGAGCACTTTTGGAAGAACATTCGAAAAATAAATAAATAAATAATTTGACACTTTCGGTTAATGAGTGGAATCTTTTACACCTCTTTTAGAAAACTTATCTGTATCCAATGTTCGGTACGCGATTCAATATCCTATAGGAGAACACGCTAGGGGCTCTAGGTAAAAATAATTTTTATCCCTATAAAATATACCTTTCTATTGGATATAAGAGGTGTAAACCCCCTCCAATTTTCATGTATAGCACGTGTATGCGGAAATCCCCCATCCAGAATTAGAGGACGTTTGATAAACTTGCTAGTCGGAACAGATATTCATAACTTTATATTGGAAATTGTCTTTATATTATTGAGCAACAATGTTCGCGTTCCTCAAACAAGTAATGGAAGAAAGACAGGATCAAATCCTTCAACTCGGTAACGTATATAAGTAATTTAGTTAGATAAATGTCCATGTAATGATTTTTAACCATTAATTCTCATTGTTTATACAGAAACGATACCGGCCGAATCCACTACAAGTATGAATATTAGTAAGAAATTTTTGGATATTTTACAATTGTCGTTTGAAATAAAGTACATGGATGAAGACATTAAACTTGCTAAGAAGAGAAACAAAATAAAAGCGTTAGAGGAGAGGATGAGTGTATTATATCATAATGTAATCGATCTTTTAAAGGACCGAAATTTTGATGATATTGTTGCTTTAGCGGCAGCTTATTACAACATTGGCTTAGAATATATTACATCTACGGATACTGACGATTTAAAAACTGCTCTACACTGTCTTATAAGTTGTTTGGAACTGTTAAAAGGCAAAATGTTAGACCGTAAAGCTATATTGATATATATAGGTACACTGAACGAATTGAATTCAGTTTGTGAAAAACTTAAGGAAGAGCAGAATACTAAATTCTTGAATAAAGCATTGGCACTATACTATAACTCAGTGCTCAGAAACAAAGGTAATTATCCTGATCCCATCCACATAGCAAGTGTTATTGGTATCAAAGAAAAAGAATCGAATCCTAGGATTATCTTGAACACTTTGCATCACACAACTTTACAGGAGTTAGGACGTCAATATCTTAACAAGTCTAAAGATAAGCACGCATTTGTAAAGTACATACATGATATATTAAACATCCGACTGATAGACATGGTATCTGACAAAACAAAATTTGATGACAAATGTCTCGATATGGCTGTAACCTTATTTGATCTGTCTAGATACTTTCTAGCAAACAGTCGTTTCGCTGAAGCTAAAAGTCACATTGTTATTGGAGATTATGTAATATACAGATTTGTTGAAGATTTATCAGAAGAGGAAAAAGCATCTCTTCATTTGAATGTACGTCATAATTATACCTTAGCCGTTAGTGCTAAATCTTGGGGTTTCTATGGAGTTTCTCTTTTACGTTTCTGGATGGAAAAATTCTCACAGAATAAAGAAAAATTTTCCGAGGTACAAGATCGTCTGTTAAAATTAGAAATAAAATTTGAGGATTCCGACTTAATATTTTCTGACCTACTAGAAAAAGAATTGGAACATATAGCTATTAATATCACAGAAACACGTATAATGAATCTTGCTGATGCCAAATCGGTTTTTATGAACACTTTGAGAGAACTTGAAACAGCGAAGAAATATTTTACTGCAGACATTGACATTGAAAGTTATGCAAAGATAACACTGAAAATTTCAGATACATACAAATATTTAGCAGGTTTTGAAGAACAAAGAGATAAGCAAATAAAACTACATAAACGGCGAGTAGAGAGTTTAGAGAACGCTCGTAAGAAATTTCATACTATTACTGTGGATGATAGAGAATTACAAATTTACAAACGGATTTGGTACGAAGTGGTGACTTCATGTTCCACGGTTATGGATTTAATGATCGAGGAAACATATTATGACGAATCATTTAAAGAGATGTCAATGAAAGCTGATCAATATGCAAAAATGATCGGAGAAAATATCGATTTTTATTTAAATGCCGTTTAGATTCTTTTAAATATTTAGACCTTTCTCAAGATTTGTACGTTTCTCGTTATTTATGACTTTATGTTGGTGACTATTATTTAAATACATTCCGCGTTAACATATATATGAGTCATATAAGAAACATGATTCATGATTTAAAAAATATGTTTTATTAATTATCTGTATTAAATTCGTCTGAAAATAAATAGTTCTTGAATGAGTCATGTTCCTTATATTATTTCCATATGATAGACAGATGTGTAATTATTATATTCTTGTATTTTTATAATTAACAATATTTTACGATATCTGACAATAATATACAGTTATATAATCTTAAGTAACATAAATTGTATAAATATATATTCTTACATGTTTATAAACAGACAAATTGTAGAAATGATCAATATTCGTAAAACTGTGTGAAAAAAATATTAAGCAAAGAAATTAGAATTTAAACGTAATTTACTCTATTTGTTTATTAAGCGATTTGAAAGCAAATACATTTTTTATTTTAAATGCATTGGCAATAGACTCCAAGAGTACGTTAATTTACCTCTCTCAGCATTCTCAAAGCGGCGTGTTTGATTCCAAAATAAATTGTTGCTCATAACTTGAAAAGACTATAGTCTTGTTCTGAAGGTGTCGAACGGATATTATGCGATTGCAGGCGCTGTGACATTTGCAGCAAGTCTGGCCAGAAACCCACTACCTTGCTTAAACGATCTGTCTAGGTAACTGTTGATCAAGTCCTCCTTGATCTGCTTTTCTATACAATTAATACTAGTTTCAACGTTATTATCATTATTACTGTACGATATGAACACAGTTAATGTAAAACTTATATATTATAACTTATATATTGTATATTTTCGTATTTGTATATTTTGTATGCTGACTTCATGGAAGTATATTTTTACCATCATGATCATCGTTAACGGTTTTGTTAGCGATGACTTGTAGCAATCACTCTTATAGACATTATTGTTATTATTGATGATAGCAAATAGCGGAAAGGATTTTCCTCAGGAGAGCAACTAGACGATATTTCTCTTCTGCGAGTGATGCATGGAATAGGCATTCGCAGTTGTTACGTTTACGAAATAAAAAATTCTATGAGTACGTTACCCCTGCAAGTTTTGCACCCATTCATTTCGCACAGGTCAGGTTGCTTCATTTGGATTTTTCTATAAAAATGTAAAAAAGAAATAAAATACAGAAAATGTAGTATATAATTATAACTAAAAAGTCTTAAACGTCTTTGTCAGATTCATGCTCGACTTTTAGATACACAAAAAGCAATAAATAAATTCCTATATTTTCAATTATAAACAACTGTCATAGTTGCATGTAAAGTTTCGTGACAACAGGTGAGGCCGAGTGGTTTGTTTTTCGCCACCGTGAGATCTACCGCTCGTCGTCGTGAAAAAGTTTGGAAAAGTCGCGGATTCGACTCTCAAATCTCCTGAGGCGCCGATTGGAGAGGATCGCCCATATACATGCTAGAATGCTCACTACTTCTTGATCAGTTCTCAGGGTATGCGTTGCTCCCACGTGTTTTAAATTTTACTCGGTATTGCTCTATTTTCGTTCTCTTCCTTTTCTTTCTTTTCTCCCATCGTTTCTTGAAACGCGCAAAAGACCGAGCTCTCTCCCACAAACTTCATATACAAGACAAAATTCTGTAACAATGCTCATTAACGTTTTCGTCAGGATTGGCGGGCCGGGTTGAAGCTTTTGCGCACCGCAATGACCAAGCAAAAGTTATGAATTACTGTCAGCAGGTGTCTTAGGTTCGTAGAGATCAAGATTATTAGGACTGATTGATCCTTGGATCTTTCACTGATTGATTAATGTCCGTTTTCACCAACGTCGTTTAACTTGAACCTTAGTTTAATTCACTCTTTGTCTGTTTCTAAGGGAGACTGTTAGAAAGAGACAAAGAGTGAATTGAACTAAGGTTCAACGACGTTGATGAAAAAGAACATAAGACAGAGAGCCTTCGGACTGTGCATTGAGATATGCATTTGTTTTAAATCTGTTCTTTTTAGCCATACGTTAGTCAAAATGTAACAAACATGCATCTACATTTTAGAGAATGAACTAAACAGTAAAGGTGTGCAGTTTGAAAGAACAAATTTATCTTCAGCCAAAAATTGGCATTAATTTTCCAATACGTAAACTTTCGAAAACATCGCGGTATGTTTAATGATACTATATAGAACAATTTAGAATTGATTTTTCTTTTAAAAATATTACAATGTCGTTAAAGTATATTGCATTGCCGTTTTAAGCCTGCATTTTGGTTGCTTTTCGCAAAAAGCTATCCACTTCACGAGAAACGCCGATGAGATTTTTGACTCGAAATGAATTCTCTCTGCAGCCTAAAGTCGATGCGAAATTCATTCAAATCAGACATATTAAGATCGAAAACCCTTTAACTGTCAATTACAAAAATATCCGCAAAAAAAAACTGGCAAAGACTATTCATCACGGAAAAATAAAAATATGTAGCAAAAAATTAATAGAATTAATGTAAATAAATGCGTGATCTTATTTTTTTACGATAATATTTTTTATCAGGAACGATATAAAACATGACGTATAAACCCGAAGTTGTATCAACAAGTAGTTAATTTGTAAATCTATTCTTGTTATAATTCTCTTTAGTTATTTTTTATATTTGTAATATTACGTCTTTATTATAAATTTTTTGAATTTATAATAAAAGGAATGTGTGTGTGTTTATTCTAACGAGCTCTTTTGAAAGACTATATTCGACAAATAAATAAGGAACGATGCTGAAATAGGGCCAAAATTTTCCTATCAGGGAAATGTATGAAATTGATTTATCTTTATATTTTTGGGCTTGCTAAATTCGAATATAAAACTAAAAATTGTTCAAATTACAGGAAAATATATCTTGCATACACATTTTTCTTCTTTTACTGTGGGAATGTAGTAAGGCGATAGAATATATATAAATATAAGCATATTTAATAAGTATAATACTTTACGCGCAATGAGAATACAGTAACATACACAGTCTTACACTAGCTATACTTTTTGAGTAAGAATAATTGAAACAAATCCGTACAATTATTAAACAAAAAGAACTGTTTGTAACCGACAAACTAATATATACTAATAATAAAAATAAAAGTTATATTTTTGAAAAAATAACACTGAAGGGTGGGGGGTATGTTAAAAATATGACACTTTTAAAAATCTAAATACTAGAGTAGAATAGAGATCACTGTATTCTCATTGCACGTAGAGAATTATATATATTATTAACTTAGTTTAAATTATATATATATATATATATATATATATATATTATACGTGTCCCAGATAGAACAGAAAGTCATAATAATGTCAAAAGACGTCAAAATGATGGTAAAATGACAAAAAATTTTTATTTAGCAGTCATTTTAATATCATTTTGACTGTATTGTGATATGCTGTTCTACTTGGGATATACTTATATTTGCATATACTTTATCGCCTTACTATATCCGTACAGTAAAAGAAGAAACATGTGTATGAGAGATATTACAGCAAACATTGGAAAAAGTAGGAAGTGCAGCGTGAACCTGTAAAGTATGGAACTATAAAAATGTAGAATTTCGATGAAAATGAGGTCGCAACCCCATCCTTTTTTCTCTCTGAAAAATATCAATAAAAAAGACTTATTTTGTTTACAATTGTCATTTGTTCATTAAAAATTATTTGCTGCAAAACGAACCTTTTCTGTATAGAAAAACTACATTTTCATAAATTTCCCTGCAATTTGATCAATTTTAAGCTTTATGTTCGAATTCAGTAGGTCCAAAAATATAAAGATAGATCAATTTCATACATCATATTCTTTTACCTTATTTCAGCACCGTTCTTTGACACCTTGTGTCATTGGGTGAAATCTAATGCCTCTTTTGAAATACTTGTCTGTATCCAACGTCCAATACGTAATTCGATATCCTGCAGGAGAACGCGCTAGGGACCCTAGATAAAAAGAAATTTTATCCCTATAAAACATATCTTTCTATTGGATATCAGAGGTGTAAATCCCCTCCAATTTTTATATATAGCACGTGTATACGGAAATCCCTCATCCATGATTGAAGGACGTTTGATAAATTTGCAAGTCAGAACACAAATTCGTAACTTTATACTGGAAATTGTCTTTATATCAGTGAGCAACAATGTTCGCGTTCCTCAGACAAGTAATGGAAGAAAGACAGGCTCAAATTCTTGAACTCGGTAACGCATATAAGTAATTTTGTTAGATAAATGTCCATGTAATGATATATAACCATTAATTCTCATCGTTTATACAGAAACGGTACCGGCCGAATCCACTACAAGTATGAATATTAGTGAGAACTTTTTGGACATTCTACAATTGTCGTTTGAAATAAAGTACATAGATGAAGACACTGAACTTGCTAAGAAGAAAAACAAAATAGAAGTGTCAGAGGAGAAAATGAATGTATTATATCATAATGTAGTCGATGTTTTAACGGACCAAAAATTTGATGATATTGTTGCTTTATCGACAGCTCATTGCAACATTGGCTTAGAATATGTTACTTCCACGGATACTGACGATTTAAATACTGCTGTACGTTATCTTTTAAGATGTTTGGAACTGTTAAAAGGCAAAACGTTAGACCGTAAAGCTATATTGACATCTATAGGTGCACTTAACGGATTAAATTCAGTTTGTGAGAAACTTGAGACAGAAAAGGATAATGAACACTTGAATACAGCATTGTCGCTATACTACAAATACACACGGGAGGATAATTATCCCGATCCCATCCACATAGAAAGTCTTGTTGGTATTAAAGAAAAAGAATTGAATCCTAGGATTATCTTGAACAATTTGCATCATACAACTTTACAGGAGTTAGAACGTCAATATCTTAAAAGGTCTAAAGATAAGCACGAATTTGTAAAGTACATACATGATATATTAAACATCCGACTGACAGACATGGTATCTAACAAAGCAAAATTTGATGAAAAATGTCTTGATATGGCTTTAACCCTATTTGATCTGTCTAGATACTTTCTAGCAAACAGTCGTTTCGCTGAAGCTAAAAGTCACATTGCTATTGGAGATTATGTAATACACAGATTTGATGAAGATATTAGATCGGAAGAGAAAGAAGCACCTCTTGATTCGAATAAAAGTTATAATAATGCCTTAGCCGTTAGTGCCAGATCTTGGGGTTCTTATGGAGTTTCTCTTTTACGTTTCTGGATGGAAAAATTCTCACAGAATAAAGAAAAATCTTCTGAGATACAAGATGAAATGTCAAAATTAGAAATAAAATCCGAGGATTCAGACTTAATATTTTCTACGCTGGAAAAAGAATTGGAACATATAGCTACTAAGATCAACAAGATCACAGCGACATGTATATTGAATCTTGCTGATGCCAAATTGGTTTTCGTAAACACTTTGAGAGAACTTCAAGCAGCGAAGAAATATTTTACTATAGACACTAATATTGAAAATTATGCGATGTTAACACTTAAAATTTCGAATGCATACAAATATTTAGCAGGTTTTCAAGAACAAAGGGATGAACAAATAAAACTACATAAACAACGAGTAAAGTATTTAGAGGAAGCTCATAAAGAATTGCAAACAATTACTGTGAATGATAGAGAATCACAAATCTGCGAACGGATTAGGTACGAAATGGTGACGTCATGTTCCACGGTTATGGATTTAATGGTCGAAGAAACATATTACGACGAATCATTTAAAGAGCTGTCAACGAATGCTGATCAATATGCGAAAATAATTGCAGAAAAAATCGGTCTTTATTTAAATGACGTTTAGATTTCTTTTTTCATAATTAGTCCTTACTAAAGTTTCTTCATTTATTATTATTTGTGACCACATTGGAGAATATTATTGAATGCATTACTCTATCGTTCATAAGTCATATAAAAAACATGATTCATAATTATTATACTCTTATTATACTCTTTATTATATTCTTACATTTCTATATTTGACAATAATTTATATTTTTCAATAATTAACAATAATACACAATCATATAAGATTATATACTATATATATTACGTATATTACATATATTATATACATTATATACATCATATACATTATATTCTCATATATTAACATTTGTATAAGAATATTTTTATTATAGAAATTATATAAGATATAAATAGTATAATTTATATATGTATGTGTATATATATGTATATATATATATATATATATATATATATATATATGTATATAAAATCTTGAACAACATAAATTATATAAATATATAATCTTATATGTATACGAACAGACAAATTGTAAAAATTATCAATGCTCGAAAAACTGTGTGAAAAAATATAATGCAAAAAATTGAAATTTTTCAGTAATTTATCCTAATTGCGTATTTAATTTACCTCTCTCAGCATTCTCAAAGCGACGTGTTTAATTTCAAAGTAAAGTGTTGCTTGTATCTTGAAAGACTAGTCTTGCTCTGATAGTGTCGAACAAATATTACGTGATTGCAACCGCTGTGACATTTACAGCAGCTCTGGCCAGAAATCCATTATTACCTTACTTAAACGTTCCGCCTTAATGCTGACAAAAATTATGCGAACTTCAATATCAATTTAAATAGTTCCAATCAAGAAACAGTGATTTAAATGTACAACACAGAATATATAATTGAAACTTTCTCAAACGCATGCAGACAATCGGCCAAATGTTAATATAGTGAATTCGAGATACACTAACAGGACTTCTTTTATTAAAATAAATAATAAAATAGAACTTCTTTTAATTTTCTGACTGCTCTGTAGAAAGTACCTTCTGCTTACTTTGTATTTTATACATTTGCTGTCTCTAGTTCCTTTCCTATGTTCCTTCTGAGATTTCCTTTATCGATTGAAAATTGAAGTTCATCTTACAATTAATAATATATCAAGTATTATTGGTGAATGAGAAATATTCAGCCTCCAGTTGAACCGATAACTTTTACAAAACCAGTTTTCTTATCAATACAAAAGGAATTTCAAATAGTTATAAGTAAAATAATTAAATTACTGATGTCAATTTAATGTAAGGTAAAGGGATGTTTTAATTTATGAGAAAACAGGTTTGCATTAAATCCGAAAATTTTGATACGTGGTTTCGAACATGAAACTACTGAATTCCTAATATCCAATTTTTCCGCACTTTTTTATATCGTTTATACGCTAAATTGTATCACTGCGCATGACACAGCCCTGATCATTTAAACGAGATTGCATTTACACAAAGCAAGAAAATTTTTGCGTCAAACAATTTTCCTAAATCCCGAATATAAACACTTGCAAAATTTCGTATTTATTCATGTATGTCGCGTACGAATACTTCGTATTATTTCCATCTATTACTGACAGAAGAATTTACATCCTCACCTAAAGGTTTGTAATGCCCATGCTGTGCTTGCAATAAAATTTCAATCTTGTCCCACGGTGCCATGTCCGTTTTCAAGCAAATTTCGACACACCTGCGCATAATTCATTGTACATCAATACTATTGCAACAACATATTCTTGAAATATCAAGTTAAAAAGTGTCACTTTTTCCCTCCGACAAAAACAATTATCGAGATATCGTAAGCTAAATATTGGAAAAGTTACCAAATTTTTCTTGAATATCTCAAAAAGTATAAGGCAAATAAAAAATATTTCAGACAAAAGTTGTTCAATTTAATTAGTAGAAAAAGATGATACAATAAAAAATAAGGGTCTTTACTTGAAAAATTTAACTTAAGCCCTACTGGGCCCAACACTGGACCCAAAATCTAATAAGATAGTTTATTGGCCCCCTCTAAACCCTCCAACTTTTATCTGAAACATTTTTCCAATAAACCCATATTTTCTGAGATAATTAGAGGAAACAATTAGCACATGAAATAAAACTCACCTTGTATATGTATATGTATTTAAAAAATATATAGTTTTATGCCAAATAAAACGATAATGAAAGATAAAGGAGTATAGCAGGACATATATAATATTATATAAAGAATTTAATAAAGAATTTTTTTATTTTCTAAGATTATATAAAAAATAATTTCTTTTTAATGGAATTCTACACACTTTCTTTCATAACACAAAATAAAAAGAGTTCAGTAAAGTAATGTGACGTTTGATTTAATAATTATTTAGAGTTTAATTTAATAATTATCTAGAAAGCATTAACATAAGATCTAAGAAAAACAGTAAGGACCAGTTTCACCAACGTCGATTAACTGTAACCTTCGATTAAACTCACTCTTCATCTCTTTCTAACTGCTTGCCCCCTTATGTCCATTTCCACCAATGTAGATTAACTGTAATCGCGGTTTAACTTACATTTCATTTTTTTCTAGTTCTTAAAGATAAAAGGTAAGTTAAACCAAGATCAAAGTTAATCTGGATTGGTAGAAACGGATATTAGAAAGAAACGAAAAGTTAGTTTAATCGAAGGTTACAGTTAATCGGAGATGGTTAAACCGTCCCTAAGTAGTTAATTAATCGAGTGTATGTTGTGTATGTTTTGTGTGTGTGTGTGTGTGTGTGTGTGTGTGTGTGTGTGTGTGTGTGTGTGTGTGTGTGTGTGTGTGTGTGTGTGTGTGTGTGTGAGAGAGAGAGAGAGAGAGAGAGAGAGAGAGAGAGAAAGAGCTGAGCGGCAATTATATCCAGATCATGGTGTGGAAGCGAAGTTGTATAGAGGCATTATCGTTTTTTAGGTTTGTTATTCAAATAAATCCTTCTCTTCCTGAATATCGATTTGTTCTTTCCGGTAAGCTTCAAATTTTCTACATTCCTATAGTACTTTAAAATGACTCATAAAAAATTTAGTACAATTTTATAAATTTTTCAAAGCGTTCTCTGAATTTATATTTTTTATATAAAGTTCCTCTTATGTCATTTTCTTCTTTTTCATCTTAAATCTGCACACAAAAATAAATACATAAATTATTAATTTTCAAATAAAAAGAAGGACAATTGGATCAGCAGAGCACAATCATTCTTAAACGATCTAAAATCGTAATCATGATCATCGTTAAACCATAGAATTTATATTTATGGTAGATTTGATAAGCGTGGTTTCTTTCTATATTGCTTCGTTAACTTAGATAGAATTATTAATGTTTTGACTGCCGATCATACGTAAAAAAAAAGTTTAGATTAGAGATAATGAATTATATATAGACATTTTGCTCTGAACGATTCTGCTAATTAAATTAATCGCTGACTAAAGTAATCGAAGTTTGAGAAAAAAAAGTAGCTCTAAATAAAGCGTCCAATTGAAATATCTTTTTCCAACTTTAGAACAAACTAGGAATCTATATAGGAATAGAGAATCTGTGATGGCAGAGGTGCGTTCATAAAGTATCTATTAAAATCTACAACGTAAACGCTGCTTCTGAAGATCAACGCTGAAGCAAAAAAAAAAGCAAAATAGGTTACCCAAAGGATTTCAACTCACCGGCTACGAGATTTTTCACGACAGCCTCATAATTCTCGATTTTCTTTTTGGATCGGGTTATAGCTGCTGGATAATGTCGGTGCGGACGCAAATCGTGAATACCAAGTTGTACAAGAAAAACGCAAGCGAAACTACTCGCGGCAAAGAACGTTTACTCCATGTGATTTCAGTCGGTGACAATAGGGAGTGGGAGAATGAGAATCGGGGATTGTTGACAATAGGTCTGTTCTATTTAGCTAAACTTCTTGCACAGTTCATCTTTTCTATCTTTCTCTCCAACGTGAAAAGAAAAAGAGGAAAGCTGAACGAAAGATAAACCGTGCAAGAAGTTCAGCTAAAAAGAACAGGCCTCTCTTGAGTGATCCAATCTCATGTAAAGAGCGTGAGATATTCGTATTGTGTCCTGCGCCGTCCTACAGTGGAGCGACGCGCCACGTGTCCATGTGTCCACGTGTTCTATTTTTCTCTGAATCTTATTTCTGCAAACTTGCAAGTGGTTCATCGTTGATATTTAGCGATATTTTGCTATTTTACGATAGAAACTTTTTATTTATATATGCTAACGTAAAATTCTTATTCATCGAATATCGACTACGAGTAGCAATATTTAATTTTAGTTTGCTCAACTTTAATCCTGTAAATTGGATTAACTCAAGTTTGTTTATGACATTATTACGATAAATTAAAACTGTTTTCCGTATGCGTGATATACATTTACATATAATGTCCCGATTCCAGAAATAGTTAATATCAAAAATGCAATAATTTTTTAATATAAACACAAAGTAAAATTGTCAGAATTTATAATAAAAGGAATGTTTATTTCAAATAGCTCTTTTAAAAAACCATCCTCTACAAATAAATAAATTTGACACGTTGGGTCATTGGGTGAGATTTTATGTCTCTTTTGGAAAACTTGCCTGTGTCCAACGTCACAATTCGATACCTTATAGGAAAACGCGCTAGGGACCCTGCATAAAAAGAAATTTTATCCCTATAAAACATATCTTTCTATTGGATATCAGAGGTGTAAATCCCCTCCAATTTTTATATATAGCACGTGTATGCGGAAATCCCTCATCCATGATTAAAGGACGTTTGATAAATTTGCAAGTCAGAACACAAATTCATAACTTTATACTGGAAATTGTCTTTATATCAGTGAGCAACAATGTTCGCGTTCCTTAGACAAGTAATGGAAGACAGACAGGCTCAAATTCTTCAACTCGGTAACGCATATAAGTAATTTTGTTAGATAAATGTCCATGTAATGATTTATAACCATTAATTTTCATTGTTTATACAGAAGCGGTACCGGCCGAACCCACTACAAGTATAAATATTGGTAAGAAATTTTTGGACATTCTACAACTGTCGTTTGAAGTAAAGTACATGGATGGAGACATTAAACTTGCTAAGAAGAGAAACAAAATAAAAGCGTTAGAGGAGAGGATGAATGTGTTATATCATAATGTAGTCGATGTTTTAACGGACCAAAAAATTGATGATATTGTTGCGTTATCGACAGCTCATTACAACATCGGCTTAGAATATGTTACTTCCACGGATACTGACGATTTAAATACTGCCGTAAAGCGTCTTTCAAGATGCTTGGTACTGTTAAAAAGAAAAATGTTTGACCATAAAGCTATATTGACATCTATAGGTGCACTGAACGAATTGCATTCACTTTGTGAGAAACTTGAAAAAAAGAAAGATAATGAATTCTTGAATACAGCATTGTCACTATATTACACACACACAAAGAAGGACAATTATCCTGATCCTATCCATATAGCAAGTCTTATTGGTATTAAAGAAAAAGAATCGAATCCTAGGATTATCTTGAACACTTTGCATCATACAACTTTACAGAAGTTAGGATGTCAATATCTTAAAAAGTCGAAAAATAAACATGCATTTGTAATATACATGCATTTAATATTAAACATCCGACTGATAGACATGGTATCTAACAAAGCAAAATTTGATGAAAAATCCCTTAATATGGCTTTAACCCTATTTGATCTGTCTAGATACTTTCTAGCAAACGATCGTTTCGCTGAGGCCAAAAGTCACATTGCTATCGGAGATTATGTAATACACAGATTTGTTGAAGATATTAAATCGGAAGAGAAAGAAGCACCTCTTAATTCGAATAAAAGTCATAATTATGCCTTAGCCGTTAGTGCTAAATCTTGGGGTTTCTATGGAGTTTCTCTTTTACGATTCTGGATGGAAAAATTCTCACAAAATAAAGGAAACAAATCGTCTGAGATACAAGATCGTATGTCAAAATTAAAAATAAAATCTCAAGATTCAAACTTGATATTTTCTGCCTTGAAAAAAATATTGGAACATCTAACTATTGAGATTACAGAAACATGTATATTGAATCTTGCTGATGCCAAATTGGTCTTTGCAAAAACTTCGAGACAATTTGAAACAGCGAAGGAATATTTTACTGCAGACACTGACATCGAAAATTATGCGAAGATAACACTTAAAATTTCGGATGCATATAAATATTTAGCAGGTTTTAAAAAACAAAGAGATGAACAAATAAAATTACATAAACGGCGAGTAGAGTGTTTAGAGGACGTTCGTAAGAAATTTCGTACAGCATTTGAGGACGATAGAAAATTACAAATCTACAAACGAATTTGTTACGAAGTGGTTACTTCATGTTCCACGGTAATGGATTTAATGGTCGAGGAAACATATTACGACGAATCATTTAAAGAACTGTCAATGAAAGCTGATCAATATGCGAAAATAATCGCAAAAAATATCAATTTTTATTTAAATACTGTTTAGATTTGTTTTATATATATTTTATCCTTACTAAGATTTCATCATTTTTCATTATTTGTGACTACATTGGAAAATATTATTGCATGCATTTCTCTATCGTATGTAAGTCATATAAGAAACATAATATGATTTAAAAAATATCTTTCAATTAATTGTCTGTATTAAATAACTGAGGATAAATAATTCTTGAATGAATCATATTTCTTAACATTTTTATATGATAGACATACGTTTAAAAATATAATTCTTACATTTATTATACTTTTATATTTTTATATTTGACAATAATTTACATTTTATAATAATTGACAATAACACACAAAATCATTTAAGATTATATATTTTAATTATAGTTACAAACAAGAAACAGAGATTAAACGTATATATGTACAACAGAGAAGATATAATTAAAACTTTCTTAAACGCATGCAAACAATCAGTCGAATATTAATATAGCGGATTTGAGATACCTACACTAACAGAAAGGGGGAGAGTCTAAAAAACCGATTTTCGGCCTTTTCTGAATTTTATTTTAAAATATCAGAAACATTTTATTTTTATAAAAATTATTGAAATCGGGTGATTTTAGACTAAACGGACATGTTTGGAAGCCTATCACACTAATTAATATCATTTTTACCATCAACGCTCTTATGCTACTTACATATCTTCTTACACTTTGCAGTTGTGTAGTGTGTGTGCGCATCCCACTTACGCTACCGCGTACTACCGAAATCGATTTCTGGCTAAACTGACGTCAATGGTTGACGCCTGCAGTTAAATACAAAGTTTTTTTTCGATCTTCTCACGTTAAACTATACTTTCTTGTAACTCTGTTATATAACACATATTACTTACTATCAAATAAATATCTACAGTAATTAACAGATTACTAAACAATTTATTTTAGAAAAATTGTGCTACAAAATACATGTTGATACTAAAGAATACGAAATATTTAATTGTTTTACATCAGAATGTAACATAACACAAATCAACATACACAAATGTAAGAAAATTCACCTGATTTCAATAATTCTTATAAAAATAAAACGTTTCTGATATTTTAAAATAAAATTCAGAGACGGCGTTATGGACCCTCCCCCTTTTTTTAATTCTCTCACTGTTAGGTAGAAAGTCTCATCTGTTTAAATTGTGCTTTATATATATTTTGTCTCTACTTGTTCCTTCTGAGATTTCCTCGATAGACTGAAAATTAGAGTTTATCCTACAATTTTAATAATAGGTACCTATATTAAGTATTATTTAGTGAATATGAAATATTCGGCTTCCAGTTAAACTGATATCTTTTGCGATGCCATCAATTTTCTTATCAAAACAGGAAGGTTTTCAAATAGTAATAAGTAAAACAATTAAATTATTGACGTCAATTTAAGTAATTAATCGCTATTGTATTCGAGCAGGCCCTAATATCCAATTTTTCAGCATTTTTTTATATTGTTCATACGCTGTAAATTGCATCGCTGCGTATGGCACAGTCTGATCATTTAAACGAAATTGCCTTTATACAAAGTAGAGAAATTTTCGCGTCGAATAATTTTCCTGAAACTCGAGAAAACATCTGCAAATTTTCACGTACTTTTTCATATATGTCGCGTACAAATACTTTGTATTATTTGCATCTATGTATTATTGACAAAAAAGTTTACATTTTCACCTAAATGTTTGTAGTGCTCGTGCTGTGCCTGCAATAAAATTTTAATCCTGTCCAATGATGCCACGGCCGTTGTTTAGCATACGCTGGCAACACATGCGCATAATTCTTTGCAGGTATATTGATATTTATAATGCGATAATAATTCACGCATTCTTATATAAATGCAAAAAGACCCTGTCATGTCGACGAATGTTAACAAATCCCCGAAAGCATTTCGATACAAAAATTGACATGCATTGGGGTGTTGCGATTTTTTTTTTTTTTTTAAGCAGGAGTTTAAAATTGACCAATCAGGTTGGCGGAAAGTTCGCATATGGAAAGTATCTGAAGTTAGACGTTTTCGGATCAAACGCGTCATATCTTATTATTCGTGCATTGTGACTTGAAATCGCATGTAGGCTGCGTTCGGGGAGCGCGCTATTAGCGCTATTGCATCATACTATCTTTATCGCTCATCAGGTGTAAAACAAAGATAGAATAAGCAAATAGCGCTAACAGCGCGTTCCCCGAAAGCAAGCGTAGTGGAATGATATAAGGTAAGTGTACCAATACCGGGGCACTTAAAACCTATGTCTGGACACCTTTATCATTTTGGTTTTTAAATAAGTATAACGCAAATTAAAATCAAAGATAAAAATATAATACAAAAAAAATATTTTTATCTTTGAATTTTTAATTTTAATTCGCGTTATAACTTATTTAACTAAAATGATAAAAATGTTCAGACATAGGTACGTGTCCCAGCATTGCTATATTTATCTTAAGTACTTTACGCGCAGACTTACGCGTAACAAAGAACGTAGGATTAAGAAAATAAATAAATTAAATTAAATAGTTAAATTTAATAGTGTTATACTGTATCCATATGTAGAAAGATATTATCGAGACTCGATATCTGCAGACAACTTCATCGTGCGACATCATTGGCCACGCAAATATTGAACAATCTGATTGGTCGAAAACATTTATCATTTAAAAATTAAAACAATCGAGATGTTTGGTTATTAAAATTTTTATTTGTAGATGTGTTTCGAGAATTCGCCATTTAACATAAAACTTGCGTAATTTTTGTTTTAATATTAACATAAAGTTAAATTGTTAGAATTTATAATAAAAAAGATGTTTATTCCAACGAGCTCATTAGAAAGACCATACTCGACAAATAAATAAATAAATTTGACACCTTGGGTCATTGGGTGAGATCTTATGCCTCTTTCGGGAAACTTGTCTATGCTCAACGTCACAATTCGATATCCTATAGGAGAACGCACTAGAGACCCTACATAAAGAGAAATTTTATTCCTATATAATATACATTTTAATTGGATATCGGAAGTGTAAACTAATTTTGTGTATAGCACGTGTATGTAGAAATCCCCCATCCAGGATTAGAGAACGTTTGATAAATTTGCAAGTCAGAATACAACAAGTTTATAAATTTATACTAAAAATTTTCTTTCTATCAATATTGAGTAATAATGTTCGCGTACTTCAAACAAGTAATGGAAGAAAAACTCGCAATTCTTCAACTCGGTAACGCATACAAATAATTTAGGTAAATAAATGTCCATGTAATGATTCTAACCATTAATTCTCATTGTTTATACAGAAACGATACCGGCCGAATCCACTACAAGTATGAATATTAGTAAGAAATTTTTGGAAGTTCTACAATTGTCGTTTGAAGTAAAGTACATGGTTGAAGACACTAAACTTGCTAAGAAAAGAATCAAAATAAAAGCGTTACAGGAGAGGATGAATGTGTTGTATCATAATGTAGTCGATGTTTTAAAGGACCGAAATTTTGATGATCGTGTTGCTTTAGCGGCAGCTCATTACAACATTGGCTTAGAATATGTCACTTCTTTGAATACTGACGATTTAAATACTGCTAAACAGTGTTTTCAAAAATGTTTTAAACTGTTAAAGGACAAAATGTTAGACCGTAAAGCTATATTGACATCTATAGGTGCATTTAACGAATTGAATTCAGTTTGTGAGAAAATTGACAAAAAACAGGATATTATATTCTTGAATACAGCAATGTTCCTATATTACTCGTACACAAATAAGGATAATTATCCTGATCCCATCCACGTAGCAAATCTTGTTGGTATTAAAGAAAAAGAATCGAATCCTAAAATTATCTTGAACAGTTTGCATCATACAACTTTACAGGACTTAGGCCGTCAATATCTCACTAGATCGCAAGATAAGCGCGAATTTGTAATATACATGCATTTAATATTAAACAACCGACTGAAAGACATGATATATGGCAAAATAAAATATGACGACAAATGTCTTGATATGGCTTTAACTTTATTTGATCTGTCTAGATACTTTCTAGCAATCGATCTGTTCACTGAAGCTAAAAGTCGCATTGCTATTGGAGGTTATGTAATAGACAGATTTGTTGAAAATTTGTCGGCAGAGAAAAAAGCTTCTCTTAATTTGAATGAAAGTCATAGTTATGCCTTTGCCGTTAATGCTAGATCTTGGGGTTTCTATGGAGTTTCTCTTTTACGTTTCTGGATGAAAAAATTTTCACAGAATAAAGAAAAATCTTCTGAGATACAAGATGAAATGTCAAAATTAGAGACAAAATCTATGGAGTCAAAAATGATTTCTGACCTACTAGAAAAGGATTTGGAACATATAACTAATTGTAAGATCACAGAACATGTAACTAAGATCACAGAAACATGTATATTGAATCTTGCTGATGCCAAATCGGTTTTCGTAAAAACTTTGAGAGAACTTGAAGCAGCGAAGGAATATTTTACTGCAGACACTGACATCGAAAATTATGCCAAAATAACACTTAAAATTTCGGATACATACAAATATTTTGCAGGTTTTGAAGAACAAAGAGATGAACAAATAAAATTACATAAACGGCGAGTAGAGTGTTTAGAGGACGCTCGTAAAAATTTTCGCACAACAATTGAGAATGATAGAGAATTACAAATCTACAAACGCATTTGGTACGAAATGGTGACTTCATGTTCCACGGTTATGGATTTAATGGTCGAGGAAACATATTTCGACGAATCATTTGAAGAACTGTCAATGAAAGCTGATCAATATGCGAAAATAATCGCAGAAAATATCAATTTTTATTTAAATACAGTTTAGATTTTTTTATATGTATTTAGTCTTTACTAAGATTTCTTCATTTTTCATTATTTGTGACGACATTGGAAAATATTATTGCATGCATTTCTCTATCGTATGTAAGTCATATAAGAAACATAATATGTGATTAAAAAAATATCTTTCAATTAATTGTCTGTATTACTTAAATATAACTGAGGATAAATAATTCTTGAATGAATCATATTTCTTAACATTTTTATATGATAGACATACGTTAAAAATATAATTCTTACATTTATTATACTCTTATATTTTTATATTTGACAATAATTTACATTTTATAATAATTGACAATAACACACAAAATTATTTAAGATTATATATTACATGTATTATGTATGTTATATACATCATACAACAAATATATTCTTATATACAAATATATTAATGTATATAATGTACATAATGTATATACATTATGTCGATATATTATATACATATTAATACAGTTCTGTAAGAATATATTTATTATATAGAAATTACATAAGATTATATAAATAGTATAATTTATACATGTATATATGTATATAACCTTAAATAACATAAATTATAGAAATATATAATCTCATTTATAAACAGACAAATTGTAAAAATTATCGATGCGTAGAACTGTATGAAAAAAATATTAGGCAAAGAATTGAAATTTTTAAGTAAGTTACTCTATTTGCAAATTTAATTTACCTCTCTCAACATTCTCAAAGCGACATACATGTTTGATTCCAAAGTAATGTACTGCTGGTAACTTGAAAATTTTGCTCTGATAGTGTCAAACGGATATTACGTGATTGCAACCGCTGTAACACTCGCAGCAGCTCTGGCCAGAAACCCATTATCTTACTTAAACGATCCCTCTACAGACTACCAGAAATTATGCTAACAATACAAAATGTCAATTTTAATTATAGTTACAAACAAGAAACAGAGATTGAACTTATATGTACATACAGAGAATATATAATTAAAACTTTCTTAAACGCATGCAAATAATCAGTCGAATATTAATATAGCGGATTTGAGATACCTACACTAACAGAAAGGGGGAGGGTCTAAAAGGCCGGTTTTTGGCCCCTTCTGAATTTCATTTTAAAATATCAGAAACGTTTTATTTTTATAAGAATTATTGAAATCAGGTGATTTTAAGCTAAACGGACATGTTTTGAAGCCTATCACACCAATTAATATCATTTTTACCATCAACGCTCTTATGCTACTTACATTCTTCTTACACTTTGCACTTGTGTATAGTGTGTGTGCGCATCATTCCCACTTACGCTACCGCGCACTACCGAAACCGTTTTCTGTCTATACTGACGTCAACGGTTGACGCCTGCCGTTAAATACAAAGTTTCTTTTCGATCTTCTCACGTTAAACTATATTTTCTTGTAACTCTTTTATATAACACATATTACCTACCATCAAATAAATATCTACATCAACTATTTATTTTAGAAAAATTGTGCTACAAGATACATGTTGATACTAAAGAATACAAAATATTGAATTGTTTTACATCAGAATGTAACATATCACAAATCAACACACACAAATGTAAGAAAATTATATGCAGGTGGCATAAGATCGTTGATGGTAAATTTGCATCAAGCATATTTTCAGAATGCGTATATAGACAACATACTTTTTTAAAAATTTAATGACGTCCGTACTTTTTGTCTCGGGACGATTTTGCAATGTGCAACTGATGAAATTATGGAACCTTATTATTTCAACCTGACGTCAGCGATTCTTTGGGTTATTTAAGTTAGTGACACTGAGGAATCGCGTTAGTAAAACTGCAAGAGCTACACGATGTTTTCGCATCGAGGATTAGTAAGTGAACTCTTCTGATGCATATTTTATATTTATTTAATATTTTTATTTGAGTCCTTAACTTCTGGAATTAGAACTTTTCAATAATTAAGCCATATCATCAGCGTTAGACAGAAATTTTGTAGAAATTAATACATAATAAAACGTTCATTTCTCTTTTATATTTATATTTTACTTTTTTTCTAAATCGATTTTTATATTAACAAAATAATATTCCATAATAAATCTATAAATATATAATCTTTCTCTCAATAATTTTAAATTGTTACATAAATAATTTAGGGAACAAATTTCTGCCATAACATCTGTTCGAGAATAATCTGCTTAAAGTTTCCTTAATCATTCCAGTTCTTAGCAGTGACAACCTCGTTAGCAAGTATCGCACTTGCCGACGTCCTCGTTCAACCCGGCTATGAACATCAATACGACAGCAATCCACGCTATTTACAAGATCAGTCTGTTCCGCAGTACTGGATACAGTCTCCGACTGAACAATATCGCGCGGAACAATTATCAGACCAGGAATCGACGCGATATCTTCCGGGAGTTCAGACGGTGTATCCCTATGAATCGAACCAAATCAATGCTCGTTCAAGTGAGCCAATCATCTCTACCCAAGATGGACTTCCATTCTACTACACAATCTACCCACTATACTACTTGTATCGATCATTGTATCAATCATTGACACCGCAATCAAAACAAGCCTCAACAACAGAAAAAAATGAAGATCCAAAAGAGGCTAAGCGTAAAAGAATGGAAGAATCGAGGCGTAGAAAGCAATTTATCCACCATATGGGCGGAGGCCGCTCTCTTCAACCCTTGGTGAATGCTCATTATCATATTACTTAATCTGATTAAATGACATATGTTTCATTAACTTAACATTCGCAATATTTTATTTATATTACTATCATTTTATTAAAATTTTAAACTTTATTTAGATTTATATTTTAAATGTAATATTTAATTTAAAATACCTACAACAAACGCTGATATTTATCATGTTCTTGCACACGAATTGATAAGTTACTGAATATTTCATAAGAATGATATTTCTCCAGATGGTACACAACCGAAGGAAAAGATCGGATCGTGCAAGCATTAAATCTGAGGTCGTTGCACATGACAATGATGTGGTCGCGAAGTCGCCCTTAACTGACGCCAAGCATCCTACAACCATCGACTCGTTACTTCCAGAACATGAGCCTACTGATACTACTGGTAAATATTTCATAGCACAAGATTAAAATTTGACATCTTCAAGTAATAACCTAACGCTTATCTTGAAAGACGCGTAACTCCAGCTTATATATGAGTTCCAATGAGACGGGAACATAAATCATTGTACCGATATTAATACGCTTCAATGTAAACTGTTCAATTACAGATAAGCGGGTGGAAAACCGTCAGATCAAGAATGACTATATAACAAATCCACGTTCATTCGGTTTTTATACGGAAAATATGCACCCTGGACGTACATACAACATTCTCAACACAATGCAAAGTATGATTCACCAGTTTTATACAAATCTTAAGCCTTCAACCGCACAAGACGAGGTATGTTGCGACGATTCATTTCAATATAAACTTTTTATGAGATTCGCGTAATATCTTCGAGTTCGTGGAAATAGGACGATAACGATTATAGTAGTAAATTCGTTTTATGTGCTTAAAAATTTTTATTTTTGTCCGATCTATAGAAATTTAATTGATTATTACGACCGAGACGATATGGATTTCTTGCGCAAATATTTTTCAATTAAAATCTAAAATTTAATTAAATTTCTCAATTTAAATCTGATTAATGAAATGCACAACTTTAATATTAAAAATGGAACATTTTTCGAACATTATGAATGTGTTTCATAAAGTTTAAAAAATATTCTTTTTTGCAATATAAAATATATAAATATTCGTATGGTCTATGATACAAAATATCTTATATAATATTTTTAAAAAAAGAGAAAAAGAACGAAACATTTTTTTACAAATTTTAATAAAACGCATTATGTATGTTACAGGAAATCACAAATATGAACATGATCAGCACGGCAGAGCCAAGCCAGAACAAGATTGTCGGTGCGCCGTATGACACAAATGACAGACCGTCATGTTCTATTTATTACTCTTAATTACTATTGTACTATGCGCGCATAATTTTTTATAAAGGTGCATTCCTTCTCAAACTTTGTCCGCTCGGTAGTCGAACTTTTATATGGGCGATTCCACGTCAAATCGGACAAGATTTGACCTCGTATTTTTTAAATCGATTGAAACTTTTTTTACATGAAATATACATAAAATAAGCAGATACGTATTTTTTTGTTTGTCCAAAAATTTTTTTTTGCAAAAGCTATAAACAATACAATTTTCGTCAAAAATGAAGAAGTCGTCTACTTTACAAATTAATATCTCTGGTTATATTTGTCGTAGAGAAATCTACAAAAAAGCATTTTAAAACTAAGAAGACAATCTTTGAGAAAAATAAGTTCAAGTTACAAGAAATTGCAAATTCCAATTGTTATAAGCAATTGAAATTTTTAATTAATTTTTTCACGCTTCGCGCGCGCTATTTAGCTTTAACTTTATGCTATTACTATTACATTATTAACTTCTTGATACACACAACTGTAAAAATATACGATAACAGCTGCAAATGAAGTAATCACAGCGAGAGAACCAATCGGCATCGCGGAAAAGCAACAATAAACTTCGATAGATTCGAGTATCGACTTTACATCTCTTTTTTAGATATGGATTTTGTCTCTACTTGTTCCTTCTGAGATTTCCTCTATCGACTGAAAATTAGAGTTTATCTTACAGTTTTAATAGGTATATTAAGTATTATTTATAGTGAATATGAAATATTCGGCTTCCAGTTAAACTGATATTTTTTGCGATGCCATCAATTTTCTTATCAACACAGGAGGGTTTTCAAATAGTTAGTAATAATTAAAACAATTGAATTATTGACGTCAATTTAAGTAATTAAAGTAATCTGAATATTTCTATTTAAGAAAAAGCAGGACGGCATTTAATCCGAAAACTTTGATACGCGTGGTTTCAAACATCGCTATTGTATTTGAGCAGGCCCTAATATCCAATTTTTCAGCATTTTTTTATATTGTTCATACGCTGTAAATTGCATCGCTGCGTATGGCACAGTCTGATCATTTAAACGAAATTGCCTTTATACAAAGTAGAGAAATTTTCGCGTCGAATAATTTTCCTGAAACTCGAGAAAACACCTGCAAATTTTTACGTACTTATTCATATATGTCGCATACAAATACTTTATTGTATTATTTGCATCTATTATTGACAAAAGAGTTTACATTTTCACCTAAATGTTTGTAGTGCTCGTGCTGTGCTTGCAATAAAATTTTAATCCCGTCCAATGATGCCACGGCCGTTGTTTAGCATACGCTGGCAACACATGCGCATAATTCTTTGCAGGTATATTGATATTTATAATGCGATAATAATTCACGCATTCTTATATAAATGCAAAAAGACCCTGTCATGTCGACGAATGTTAACAAATCCCCGAAAGCATTTCGATACAAAAATTGACATGCATTGGGGTGTTGCAATTTTTTTTTTTAAGCAGAAGAAGTTTAAAATTGACCAATCAGGTTGGCGGAAAGTTCGCATATGGAACGTATCTGAAGTTAGACGTTTTCGGATCAAACGCGTCATATCTTATTATTCGTGCATTGTGACTTGAAATCGCATGTAGACAGTGTTCGGGAGCACGCTATTAGCGCTATTCCATCATTCTATCTTTATCGCTCATCAGGTGTAAAACAAAGATAGAATAAGCAAATAGCGCTAACAGCGCGCTCCCCCAACGCAGGCGTAGTGGAATGATATAAGGTAAGTGTACCAATGCCGGAGCACTTAAAACCTATGTCTGGACACCTTTATCATTTTGGTTTTTAAATAAGTATAATCAAAATTATAATCAAAGATAAAAATATAATACAAGAAAAATAATTTTATCTTTGATTCTTTGATTTTAATTCGCGTTATAACTTATTTAACTAAAATGATAAAAATGTCCAGACATAGGTACGTGTCCCGGCATTGCTATATTTATATTAAGTACTTTACGCGCAGACTTATGCGTAACAAAGAACGTAGCATTAAGAAAATAAATAAATTAAATTAAATAGTTAAATTTAATAGTGTTATACTGTATCCATATGTAGAAAGATATTGAGACTCGATATCTGCAGGCAACTTCATCGTGCGACGTCATTGGCCACGCAAATATTGAACAATCTGATTGGTCGAAAACTTTAAACATTTATCATTTGTAGTATTTATCATTATGTATATATATGTATATGTATGTATATGTATGTATACATATTTATCATTATGTAGCACATAAAAATTAAAACAATCGAGATGTTTGGTTATTAAAATTTTCATTTGTAGATGTGTTTCGAGAATTCGCCATTTAACATAAAACTTGCGTAATTTTTCTTTTAATATTAACATAAAGTTAAATTGTTAGATTTTATAATAAAAAAGATGTTTATTCCAACGAGCTCTTTTGAAAGACCATACTCGACAAATAAATAAATAAATTTGACACCTTGGGTCATTGGGTGAGATCTTATGCCTCTTTCGGAAAACTTGTCTATGCTCAACGTCACAATTCGATATCCTATAGGAGAACGCACTAGAGACCCTACATAAAGAAAAATTTTATTCCTATAAAATATACATTTTAATTGGATATCGGAAGTGTAAACTAATTTTGTGTATAGCACGTGTATAGCACGTGGAAATCCCCCATCTAGGATGAGAGAACGTTTGATAAATTTGCAAGTCAGAATACAACAAGTTTATAAATTTATACTAAAAATTTTCTTTATATCAATATTGAGTAATAATGTTCGCGTACTTCAAACAAGTAATGGAAGAAAAACTCGCAATTCTTCAACTCGGTAACGCATACAAATAATTTAGGTAAATAAATGTCCATGTAATGATTTCTAACCATTAATTCTCATTGTTTATACAGAAACGGTACCGGCCGAATCCAGTACAAGTATGAATATTAGTAAGAAATTTTTGGGAGTTCTACATTTGTCGTTTGAAGTAAAGTACATGGATGAAGACACTAAACTTGCTAAGAAGAGAAACAAAATAAAAGCGTTACAGGAGAGGATGAATGTGTTGTATCATAATGTCGATGTTTTAAAGGACCAAAATTTTGATGATCGTGTTGCTTTAGCGACAGCTTATTACAACATTGGCTTAGAATATGTTACATCTACGAATATTGACGATTTAGAAACTGCTCTACACTGTCTTTCAAGTTGTTTGGAACTGTTAGAAGGAAAAATGTTTGACCGTAAAGCTATATTGACATCTATAGGTGCACTGAACGAATTGCATTCACTTTCTGAGAAATTTGAGAAAAAGAAAGATAATGAATTCTTGAATACGGCAATGTTACTATATCACACGTACACAAATAAGGATAATTATCCTGATCCCATCAACGTAGCAAATCTTGTTGGTATTAAAGAAAAAGAATCGAATCCTAAAATTATCTTAAACAGTTTGCATCATACAACTTTACAGGACTTAGGACGTCAATATCTCACTAGGTCGCAAGATAAGCGCGAATTTGTAATATACACGCATTTATTATTAAACAACCGAATGATAGACATGATATATGGCAAAACAAAATATGACGACAAATGTCTTGATATAGCTTTAACTTTATTTGATCTGTCTAGATACTTTCTAGCAAACGATCTGTTCACTGAAGCTAAAAGTCGCATTGCTATTGGAGATTATATAATAGATAGATTTGTTGAAAATTTGTCGGCAGAGAAAAAAGCTTCTCTTAATTTGAATAAAAGTTTTAATAATGCCTTTGCCGTTAGTGCTAGATCTTGGGGTTTCTATGGAGTTTCTCTTTTACGTTTCTGGATGAAAAAATTTTCACAGAATAAAGAAAAATCTTCTGAGATACAAGATAAAATGTCAAAATTAAAGACAAAATCTAAGGAGTCAAATTTAATGATTTCTGACTTACTAGAAGAAGAATTGGAACATATAACTAGTATGATCACAGAAACATGTATATTGAATCTTGCTGATGCCAAATCGGTTTTCGTAAAAACTGTGAGAGAACTTGAAGCAGCGAAGGAATATTTTACTGCAGACACTGACATCGAAAATTATGCGAAGATAACACTTAAAATTTCGGATACATACAAATATTTTGCAAGTTTTGAAGAACAAAGAGATGAACAAATAAAATTACATAAACAGCGAGTAGAGTGTTTAGAGGACGCTCGTAAAAAATTTCGCACAACAATTGAGAATGATAGAGAATTACAAATCTACAAACGCATTTGGTACGAAATGGTGACTTCATGTTCCACGGTTATGGATTTAATGGTCGAGGAAACATATTATGACGAATCATTTAAAGAGCTGTCAATGAATGCTAATCAATATGCGAAAATGATTGCGGAAAATATTGATCTTTATTTAAATGCTGTTTAGATTTTTTTTAATATTTAGACCTCTCTAAGATTTGTACGCGCGTTTCTCGTTATTTATGACTTTATGTTGGTGAATATTATTTGAATGCATTCCGCGTTAACGTATATGAGTCATATAAGAAACATGATTTAAAAAATGTTTTATTAATTATTGTATAATCTAGGAATAAATAATTCTTGAAAAAGTCATGTTCCTTATAATATTTTCATATAATAGATGTATATGTGTATAAAAATATCATTCTTACATTTATTATACTCTTGTGCATTTTTATAATTAACAATATATTACGATAACTGACAATAATATACAATCATATATAGGATTATATATTATATATATTAAATAAATTTATATATAAAAATATTTTTATTATAGAAATTATATAATAGATTATATAAATAGTATAATTTATATATGTATATTTATAATGTTAAATAACACAAATTATTTAAATATATAATCTCATATATGTATAAACAGACAAATTGTAAGAATTATCAATGCTCGTAGAACTGTGTGAAAAAAATATTAGGCAAAGAAATTACAATTTTTAAATACTTTACTCTAATTGTGTATTAAGCGATTTAAAAAATATATATTCTATAGATTTAAATGCATTGACAAACAGACTTCAAGACAACGTTAATTTACCTTCTCAAAGCGGCGTATTTGTTTCTAAAGTAAAGTGTTACTAGTAATTTGAAAACTAGTCTTCCTCTGAAAGTGTCGAATTGATCAATTCGACACTTTCAGAGGAAGACTAGTTTTGGCCAGAAACCAATTACCTTACTTAAACGATCTGTCTAACTGCTGACAAAAATTATGCGAACTTTAATATCAATTTAAATAGTTACAATCAAGAAACAGAGATTTGAACGTATATATACAATATAGAATGTATAATTAAAATTAATAAAAAAATATTAAGCAAAGAAATTAAAATTGTTAAGTAATTTACTTTATTTGTTTATTAAGCGATTTAAAGGAAAATATATTTTTTATAAATTTAAATGTATTTAACAACTCCAAGAGTATATTAATATACCTTCTCAAAGCGGCGTGTTTAATTCCAAAGTAAAGTGTTGCTTGTAACTTGAAAGACTAGTCTCGCTCTGATAGTGTTAAATGTTACGTGATTGCAACCGCTGTGACATTTGCAACAGCTCTGGCCAGAAACCCGTTTCCTTTTAAACAATTTGTCCAACTGCTGACAAAAATTATGCAAACTTCAATATCAATTTAAATAGTTACAACCAAGAAACGGAGATTTGAACGTATATGTACAATACAGAATGTATAATCAAAACTTTCTCAAATGCATGCAGACAATAGGCCGAATATTAATATAGTAGATTTGAGATACATTAACAGAAACTTTTTTAATTCTCTCACTGCTCGGTAGAAAGTTTTATCTGCTTACTTTGTGTTTTACATACATTCCTCTACTTCCTTTCCTATGTTCCTTCTGAGATTTCCTCTATCGACTAAAAATTAAAATTTATTTTAATAATATTAACAATGAATAATAATATTACAATTAACATTATTGCAAACGCCGCATATTTTAAAAAGTTGTAACCGTTGCACGCTCAACGAATTATTATTAGATGAGCTTTATTAAGTCGCGGAGCGACGAGAGTGCGTGTGAAAGACACTTATTCGGACCCACCTGCACACACACACCTGCATATACCTGGAGAGTACAATATTACTTGTAGAACTTAGAATCCTATCTGTTTTCCTAATTGGAATGATGGTTAATGTTGAATTTGTCTCTACTGGAAAAGTAACGCGAAATTTGAGCATTCAGTGTCTTAAGTATTTATCATTTTAAATATTTATAACTGCAGGTTCTACAAAAAACGAAATTTGCCATTAACGATCCAGCATGGTATTGCCGAAAGAGAATTGACCGGTTAGTGTTACAAAATTGGTTCGGTTTTCTTTCGCTGTTTACATTTTATGGATAAAATATTATTGTTTAGAAAAAAAAATAGAACGGACTAATGATTAGTGATCGATTTATTTGGATTGTCGATGCTGAAGCTCTGCCGTATTCATGGTCAGGATATAAATATTAGGTAATTTCAAAGAAAGTTTATAATTATATAAGTGTATAAAGGTTGCATAGATTGCTATTGAAGTTATCATCTTTTCTTTTTTTTAAAAGCTTGTCTTTTAAGATTTTAAAATACCTTTTTAGAAAGAGGCATAAAAACAAATAACGAGAATAAAGAATTTTATATCAAGCGTTGTTTAAAAATAGCATAAAGAATAAAATACAATGTACGCAATCTGCTGCCGACGTACCCTCTTTTCTTTCGAGGCACTTCGCGCACAAGTGAAATACGTACAGTTTTTATGCCAGCCTTCAAAAACGGATTCATTATATAAACAAGCTTATATCAATGTATTTAAATTTATTTAAGGACATTGCATCGATATCGCGACAATAGAGTTTACGGATATTTTGCTTTGCAAGATAATGAACACGAATAACGTCATAACGGACACCAATAAAACGAAAATGTTAAACATTATGAAATTTCGTCGATCTCGTCGGCGAAGGCTTTTCACAACGAAATAGTAGCAAAAACGCAATCAATTAAGAATTTCATTTGAAATCACATCATACAGTTTTAAATATTAAAGTCTTAAGTATTATATTATAAATAATAATAATAATAAATATAATTATATTTATTATTATTATATTATTATATTATTATTATATTAATTTATTATTATTATATTATTATTTTTATTTTGTCTACAACCTTTTCAATCATCAAATTATATCCCCTTGTCTCTGCCTATCCGAATCTACCTACCCGTAATTCAGTATATTCTATCGTCCTATTATACTTATCCATTTTCCTACCTACCCGTGTTACAACCTAATACAACAAATCTTTATTTATGATCGTGACACGATTTATAAGTAGCCTGATTTACTAATTAATCCAGCGGGATATTTGAAACGGGGTACTTCTCAAGTGTTAAAACCCCCAATTTCCACATTTTCCACATCTCAAGTGATCATGTCATGATTGAAATTTAATTAAGGTCTTTCCGATTTCGCACATATGCGAGAAAATATAGAGAAATTAGCCCTATTTTGGGCTAATAAACAGATAGATATATCAAACCACTTTGTACGTTACCTTATGTACATATTTCACCAATGTGGTCAATGCTGACCACTTATCTTATCGTATCCAGTCTTCTTTTTTGGGCCAGATTGGACCTACCTTTTGCTGATTGTATTTCGACCAGAAATTAATAGAAAGGAAAAAAACTCCTTCTACTGTCGGATTATTATCATCGTCGACAAATAACATTATATACGTTCGATTTGAATTATATATGTAAGCATCGATTGTATCGAAAAATGCATGACAACAAGAAGTTAATTTAAAATGAAATATTAATCTATATATAAAAAGTGACACAACAATGGTCAAAAAGAATGTCACTAATTCCGTTATTTGCTTGAGAATATTGATTGACCGTTTCTTTTGTGACCCGTTCTTTTAATTAGGAATTATAATCATCAAGTATAAAAAAAAATTTACTTTACGTTATATGAATATTGATCTCAATTATATGAAAAATTGAATTCGTAATGTAGATAAAATTAAAAAATTAATAACGGAAAATTTCTCGGAAAATGCAAAAACCGATCGCAAAAATACGAAGATGCGTGATTGTGCATGTTTTTCATGCGGTTCGCATCTTGAAAGTGTATCAAGTAAGATATAGAAAATAAATGACGTAAGAGATCTAAAAAAAATTAATTTTCCATCCAATTGGTATTATAATTGGATATTATAATTAATCATTAATCGCGTAGTTATAACTGAATAATACAATAGGTATAATTGCAAATCTTTATAAATTCACATATAAATATATCTCGTTATATTTTTAATTTTCTACTAAAATTATTTTTAAATTAATATATTCATATATTATATTACTGCAAAATTGAATGTATAGGTGTACTATACGATAAATTCTAAAATAATTTAAAAGGTTCCAGCGCGTCTCGACAAAATATTTAAAATCTCACGTCATGTATTACTTGACTGGCATAAAACCAATTTCTCAATCAAAAATAGATGGATAGGCTACAAAAAATTAGGGTAAAATCGATGCTTTGTTAAAATAAATTTCGTAATAACCATTTTAGTAATAACCATTATCACATTTTCTATAAAATAAATTGCATAATAAGACCAAAATATTTCATATCCCTCTTACTTATGCTTATATTTATGCCGACTGACATTTTTTAAATATATCTATATATTGCTTCTTTGCATCAATTTATATAATATTTAATCTTGATGGATAAATATATAGAAAAGGAATAGAGAGAGATGGATATATAATATAAAAAACAGACATCCTAACTAATTAATAATTTTGCTCTATCTATAACAGATATTTCTTTTTTTTTATAACACCTAACACAATATCTTATTTACTCTCTTTTATTCAAGAAAAATAATATCATAAAAATAATTCTTTAGAAAAAATCTAAATAAAAATTTTATATCTTAAAAATCACTACTAAATTAATTGTAATAGTAGTATTGTTTTACTTCTTATTTCTCTGTGTTAAAATATATATTAACAGCAGAATTGACCAATGTAACAAAATTTCGAAAATCTATTCTGTATCTTACATTAATTCAAATTCGCGAAATAAAATTCTAATATATTTTGATATAAAATACATATATTTAAGATTGTCATTTATCTAAGATTTAAAATTTTCTTCAACAATTATTTATGTAGAACGCGGCAATTCGTCAATATCACAGCACGTGGTCAATATAATTAGATAAACTGTTATGAGCTCTTTGCGAGCTCCGTGCATGCGAAGTGTACGATATTTCCTCAAACCGCTCAAGCACAATCGCACAATAAGTACAATACATCATATAAACAAGTACCACCAAGATTAAATATTTTCCGTAATCAGTTTTAGCCCATCCATTTTAAGGCAACGGATCTACGAGATGTAATATTTTGTTATACTATAATTTATTGTTATAATTTGATACGTACCGAGATACATTTACTCTATATTCGATTAATCGTAGACTCGTTACCTCAATAAAAAAAATTTTTTGACTCACCAATCCGATGCGCAACGAGCGGAGTTATTCAGCAACGTAGCTACGATGATACTGTAACATACAAACATAAGAATAAAATTAAAGAAGCGCTCAAAATAATCAACCTTTCAAAAGATAATTCTTATTCGCCTCTAATTCGTTTTTAAATGTGTGAGATATTTAATAATACAATTATCTATTTTCTCAAAAAGATCTTTACAAAAATAAATTTTTATAAAAATGGTGGTTGGATAATTTCTCTTGCTCTAATTATTTTTAACTTATCGAAATAAAACAATCTGAATAAATGGAAAAGAATTATTATGCAGATAAGAGATGATACTCACCCCAAAGTTGCTCCACTGGGGCCCGATGTATCTCTCAGACCTCCACCTCCTCTCAGGGCGCCAGGCGTCCTCCTTCTCCTCCTTTCATCACCTTCTCGCACAGGACACTCGCGAGAAACACTCGCAGATAATAAACTACAATCGCGCGCGGACTAATTATATCAGTAAAAGTTTTTCGCGCGATACTGTACGGCACTCCCGTTTAAAAAGCCCATGAGAAGAATATTTCGTCAAGTATACCGTAATATTCTTCAAATGGACTTTGAAAGTTTTTTAGTCAGTCCGATTACTTGAACGGCACTCCCGAAGCAAACGCGACGAACCGCGGCTGCGGTTCGTTTATTCGATTAAATCGGCGGACGGAGGGTACGTTAGCTTAATTCCCCGTCTTTGGATTTTTATCCAAGCAAAACGAGAGTTTTGCTTGGGTAACATCCTCGGGGTACTGAGCCTTCCACCTCGCCAAGGTCGTACCCGTGGGAAGGAAGTACTTTACTGTTACTACGTTTACGCGAGCGTTACTTCTGTAGTAACTTACGATAATTTACTCCGCGTAAACGGGTGAATTATCGTAAGTTACTACAGAAGTAACGCTCGCGTAAACGTAGTATGTGTAATATATCGTACCGCGTTACGTTAATGGCGACGAAATGCTCCAAGATGTCGACAACTTGGCGCGATACTATAATTAATACGCGAGTTAAGCGGAAAGACACGAAGTCGCATGGTTAATCAATAATACGCTATTGAATTAAATATCGCACGCGCAGTACGTGTCGAACTCGTAAATCTCGATCGCGAAACTACGTTATTAATATGCATTATTAATTTGCACGACGAAGAATCGTGACTGCCGGCCGCTAACTTACGCGACGCGAAATTTATACGAGATTATGAAGCATATTCACGAACAGGCGTTATAGTATCACGGTGCTCCGTTATACGAATCACTCGATACGACAATATCACTCGGCCCTCGTTTTCTCTACGGAGAGAATCGGAGATAAATCGCACGACAATTCCGGCACCGCGTTCAAAGCACGACACGAGATAAATGAATGCTACATTCGAGCGCCACGGTTATGATCGTCCGCGAATGTTAAAACGAAACTGCAAATCACAATTGCTTAAATGCCTATGCGTACGGTACGTACCTTCGCCTCAACGTCTCCGCCTCGAGCGAGCCCTCCGATTCGCGCGACACATTCATTCCGACAAACATTTGATACACTTGGAAGTTGTTGAACGCGTTACGGCGCGTACTCGCGTAGTCGATTATTCTCGCGGCCCGCGGAACGAGGAGCAGGAGTGCCAATCGCAGAAATGAGCGCGTTTCGAACACACAGCACCCACAGTACGGAGCACACTGCGACGGGCGCGCGGAGCACGAACACTTCTCACTTCTCACCTGTGCAAAATCCATCGGGAGAATGATAGCCCAGTGTCCAGTGACTTCCGCAGGTAACGGTCCTCCGAGCGTTGACGGAAACAAGCGGCAAGTCCGCTCGCCGGCGCGGCGGCGCAAAAACAATCGGGGCGCGCAGCGACTTTGAACGTACGCTGTTTCCAAGTTCAACGGTCGCGCCTAGTATGGCGTCTGGTATGTCGCTGCGCCGCGCCGGCGGCTCGGAGCGGCCGAACGTGATTGGCCTGGGGCCTCGACTCGCGAGCCAATCGCGTTCGACGTCTCACCCGACTGTGCGGCGGCGGCACTCGGCACTCTCGGCAGCGACGCGCGCAAACGGCGCGTCGATACGATACGTGACGCGTTCAACAACCATCAACAACGGTCGACCGGTGCGAGGTGCGAGATGTCGTCGCTCGCGTAATTCTTTTCTCGTGGATGAACGAAAAGAAATCTGGTTACGGAGTTATTGCAAAGTGAACGTACGCCGAATATTACGTTCCTTCTTGTGTCGAGTGCATGAACGAGTGAGGTGCCGTCGTATGGACGAAGTAAACGCCGAACGCCGTGCTGGACGCCGTACATATCAACCTCCCGGCTGTGATTTAGCGAGTCTCCTGCAGTGCTCCGTGATCGGTGAGTGAATTTTACATGAGAAATAAATGTCTCGAAGCGCGATACATCCGAATCTTAATAGAACCGTTGTCCCGCGTGTCGCAGCGAAACGATAACCTCGAAATTCACGTCTCCTACCTTCGTTTCGATTTTTACTTCGACTAAGTGAATCACGCGGGAAGACGCTTTAATGAATAGCTTGAACCACTCGTTAAACGCGGGAATTAATTATTAATTGAGTGATTGAAAAGAACGATCGCGCGTTTGAACGAAATGCGTATGAACCTCGAGAGTGCGAACAAGCTCGAATATGCGAATACAATTTCGTTTTAAATGTTTCAAATTTATTTGTACGTGTGCTTATCTTAAATTTATTCCTCATAACCTCAATTTTTGCATAAAGTTGTATTTGTATTGTAAACATACAGTGTATAGTTTGCTATGAAATATAATGTAACTTTATTAAATAACTTTAAGATAATTATAATTGACGTTAAATTGTAGGGTTGTGTGGGGTGATGTGCAACATGGGGTGATGTGCAACGTTTCCGATTCCTGGTCTGCATGTCGACATTTGACAAAACCGCATACTGCCATCTATTTGTGTCAATAGTACCTTGTTTTAGATAAATAACTCGCGAGATGGCACGCACCCTGTTTTGCTGTACGAAAAGCGAGTTAAATTTCTGGAGCTCAATGTAATTTTCGCTTCTCACATTTATAGTGATTTCGTGAATTGGTTTTAGTCATCTTATAGGTAAATATTTTTATATTGTTAGTTTTTCAAGTACTTTCGATAATCCAAAGCGATTTTGTGATTTTCTTACGTTGTATTGGTGTCACGCCAGTCCGCGCAAAATAGCGTGTTTGGGGTTATGTGCAACACTTTTTGTGGGGTGATGTGCAACACTCATTTTTCGCTAGTTTATCGCTATTTTACGAATAAAAAAATTTAAATTTAAATTTTTATTTTTTTTTATTTTTTTTTATTTTTTTTTTTTAATAATTCAATTTACTGTAACACTTGCGACATTCCTTATCATTTGAAATGTGTCGACATGCAAGGTCGCAACTATTTTACTTGTGACAACTGCGATTTTTCAGATGATGAAAAATAAAGTTTTTTGAATTTTTCCTTTCATTATTCGATTAATTTGTATTTAAGAAGCCCAAATTTAACATTTAAGTCGATTGATGTCGATATTCATGCATTTTTTACCTTAATTTTACCTGTGTTGCACATCACCCCAAGAAAATTGGAAAATGCTAAAACAGACGTTTTTGAAAACTCGAAAAATTTTTAGGAAAAATTTAACATTTTGAAAATCTAATCGCGCAGAATTGTAGTATGTTCCTTCCTCTACATTATACAGCCATGATATATTCAAGAATTTGATTTTTGGATATGTTTTTCGAGCAACGCGTGAACGTGTTGCACATCACCCCACACAACCCTATCGTTTGTAAAAATTTCTTCGCGATCGTTCACGCAGCACGGTGATCGCGCACACTACTAAAGACCGTCGCCGCCAAGATACCTACTTGAAAATTATAAAACATTCTCTGTTGCTTGTTTCCCAAAATATATTATTCGTTTTGCTCAAAATGATCCTGTTGCCTCGCATTTCAATTCGATCGAAGCGCTTTAAAATAGAATTATTGCTACGAAATTTGTTTCTGATAGCTAACTCGACAGTACGTTACAAACTTCTCGTATATTTTCAATAACATGTATAACAATATGTAACAGATTTAATTTTTTATTCTTTTAAATTTATTTCACATCATGCATCAAGATAACTAAAATCAGTTATACATGCATGCTCTGATAACGCCGATAATTTCTACAGTACCTGTAATAGTGTAATTTCATTTCCCACTTTACTTAACCCTTAAATGCCACCCGGGGTCCAGCGGACCCCAGACCCTTTAGAATGATATATTTTCAAATGTTCCCGCCAAAAATGGAGCTCATATTTATTTTTTTTTTTTATTTTTTTGATTTTGGGGCCAATATTTTAACTGTTGGCGATCTTAATTTTTTATACTATGTTGAAATTGAAATTTTAACAATATAAGCATTTTATTCTCTTTTCTAAGCCTTGAACAACATTGAAAATAATTTTCATAACTAAATATCAAAAAATCAATAAGTAAGGAGACATTTTTCATGCTGGGGTTCTTTTAGACCCCATGTGTCATTTACGAGATTCTTGAGAGGTGTGGCATTTAAGGGTTAAACGTCGAGCGATCACTTCTAGGAATTTATCCACGATTCACTATAATAGTCGGACTAAAATTAAGAAAAAAAATCCTAAATTAATTCCACACATAGTAAATCAAATCATTTATAGTTCTTCTTCGCTTCTTTTTATTCGTTCCGTCCCGCATCATGGACGCGGATGCGAGGTGCTAGTGCTACGCTATTAGGTATCACCGAGATAAGCCAACGACCATCGCTTATCGATAATTTTAGTCGCTCATTGCGAAAATGCGTCCTACGACTGAATAACGATAGCTTATACTACTTGCAGAAATAATTTTTGCGGGACGACGCGACGTCCTGATTCATCTTTCTTCGTCGAAATATAATAAAAATATGCGTAAATGTCTAGACGAGACATTTTTACTTACGCATCAAGAAACGTTATATGGGAAATATGGGAAACATCACGATAATCACGATATTTGTGAATAATGTAACTATAATTCTTTTTTAGTAATATTTCTTATTCTTACATATATAATCTTGTATATATAAAAAAATATATATATATGTATTTTAATTAAATTTTTTACTGATCTAATTAATAAAACATTACAACTAACAAAAATGCAGGATGTAATTATAATAAATATACAATTTGGGCAATAGGACAAATTGTTTAATAAATCGTTCTGTAGAAAACGAAAATACACAGCGCTTTAATACACATGTAGACGTAATTAAACATTTACTTTATAACGTGAAAGCAATATCATATAATCGTTTGTTTGGAGTGTATTATGCATTCTTATTTCCACTCTTCCAGTATTATTATTAATGTCAAAATCGAATCTCCTTTGTTTTAATTCTTTGGAGGAAATGGCCCCTCTCCGATAGGTCTGTTATCGTTTTCAATTTTTCCAGGAACACATTTAGCGGCATATCCCAGGCATACTAAATCACGACAGCATTGTTCGGTGACCTGGCACTATAATCATAACGATTCGTTAAACAGCAATGTCTTCCATTATAAATACGTGTATTGATTGCGATATTAGAAATTGTGATATTAAATTATAATATAATTAGTTAAAGTTGTAAAAAATATAATGTGTACACGATTTTCGTAGAGAAGAAATCACAAGCGCACAATTATTATCTTTACTTTTTGTTATTTCTATTATTACTTACATATCCGAGCCAGGGAGAGCATACAGCCTCAGACTCCGTAGAACTTGGAGCAGTCGTTATGCCGTTGATAGCGACTATGACGATTAAAGCGAATACCAAGTACTTCATTGTAATGGAGAAATCTCTGCTGCAAATGTTTAATAGAAAAAGTAAATCAAGACTCCTATGTGGTTCGACTGCCGAACTGTGAATAAGTCCACGTTGACAGTATACTCAGCGTGACACTTGATGAAATTGTGACTATAAGGAGGGAAAAAATGACGTAAGAGCTAAATTATTCTTGCAACGTACAGCGCAAAATGTAAAAAATTATTGTTGTAGTATGTTAAAATATACTAAAGACTCGCATTTTGTTACTCTCTAAATCTAAATAAGTGAAAAGTCACTGGAGTGGCATACTTTAGACTGATATGCCACTCCAGTGACTTTCCACTGATTTAGAGAGATACAATGTAATATGTGAAAGCAAATATTTATTTCAATTCGGCAACTGTTAAGCAGTTAATTTTCTTCCTTGATTAGACATAATTCGACATATATGGATTATTTATTAATTACCTAAATAAAAAAAGAAGTTTTCGATATGTTTTACAAGTCTGCTCTATATCGATTACAAACACTATTTTATTGAAAAATGTTTCTATTTTAATGTACGTTGCAAGAATTCTTATGACGTATTTTCTCGCTTCAACGTCAATTCAAGATGAATGATTATAGTGTATCTGAATACATTTAGAGATTAATGACACTCGAATATATATGCGTGATTAATGATATTAATTAAAAGAAGAATGCGCATATTTTTTAATTAGCATACGTATAAAACTGTAAGTAATACTATTAAGTTAGATACCGAAAATTTTCAAAAGACGCTTATGACTTAAAGAGACTCACTCAACTACAATTATATAACGGACACTCGTAAATTTATAGAGCAATCATCCTAATCTTATTTGAGAAATCAAAGCCGATAACACCAATCGATAAACTCCTATCATCGATATGTTTATTTTTTCTGTCTATACATAGATATCTCGGAAAAGATATGGATCTGATAGTTTACTTAATCTTATTAAACTTACTATATTACCTGCGCAAAAATATTTTGCGAGTATGAAAAGTTTCTATTAAAATTTATTTAAAAATTAATTATTTTTAAAAGATTCTTTCTCGGGCTCTAAATACTAAAAAAATATTCAAAAAATAATTAAAAATGATCGAACCAATGTAAAAAATATGTAGTAGTAGTAGTAGCAGTAGTAGTAGTAGTAGTAGTAGCAGTAGTAGCAGTAGTAGCAGTAGTAGCAGTAGTAGCAGTAGTAGCAGTAGTAGCAGTAGTAGCAGTAGTAGCAGTAGTAGCAGTAGTAGTAATGGTAATGATAATGATAATGATAATGATAATGATAATGATAATAATGATAAATAATAATAATAATAATTTATTTCTGCCTTTTTGCGAAGTACAAAAGAACTCCCGCTCCTTTTACAAAACACTTATCTCTATAGTCCACCTCTCTCTCTCTCTCTCTTTCTCTCTTCATCTATTCCTTGCGGCCGTACAACTTACCGCTCTCTTTTCCTTTTCTCCACCGCGCTTTTCCTCCTCATACTTTCTCTCTTTCTCTCTCTCTCGTCTTTCCTCGCCGCATATAGGTATATATACGTTTTTACATTCTACGTTCTTTACAATTACTATTTACTATTTAACAAATTACAGTTTACAATTTACTGGTTCTCCACTTTTTATTACGATTTTCTTTCTCTCCACTCTGTCCTCTTTTCCCTCCATCCTCTTTGTCCCTCTTATACTTCATATTCCTCCACAGATGTAGAGAACATATTTTTAAATTTTAATTACCTTCTTTATTATAAGACGTTTTCAAGACTACAAAATATTATAGATATAATTTGTAAAATAAGATAAAGAATGTAAGAAGAAAAATTCAATATTAATAATAGGAATGAATAATAATTATTGATAGTAATTAATATAAGGTCAAAATTTTTCGAGGAAGTTGTTGTTTATTTTTATATAGCTTCAATATTTTTTTGTTTGTTACACTAGGGAAGCTGACCGCAGCCTATGTCGCGTAGTACCATGCCGAAAAATTTGAATGCGGCGAATGCAGCAAGTGCGGTAAATGCGACGAAGAATTCGAATGCAGCGAATGTGGCGAATGCCACGAAGTTAGACAATAAGACTCATCTGTTGCAAAAGTACCTCGATCTATCCCAACCGGAAAATGAGATCCAGGTGCAGTACATCTGGATCGACGGAAGTGGCGAGGAATTATGTAGCAAGACCAAAACTCTGAGCTTCGTGCCGAAACATCCTTCCGGTAAGCGTATTAATAATCTGATAGTGATAGGTGTTTTATACATTGTACTTTTATACTAACTAATTTTGTTCGGTATATAATCACGAGCCTATCCAGCACATCTTCTAAAGTCTTATTTAAGTTTGTACTTTCTCTTTTCTTGTTCCTACGTCTAATTCCAATTCTTCTACTCCCAAATCTAAGGAAAATATTCTGAGATAAAGTTGCCTATACTTATGTACGTGGTCTGTTTAAAAAGTAATGAGACTGAATTTCAATTTAATAACATTTTTTTACCTTTCTTGAAAAAGGTAATTATATATACTCGCTTTAACACAATGGCGTTCCGCTCTTACTTGCCTTATTTTCAGCGATTGATATTGTGAGAGCATTTGTTTGTCTCATTTACGTATTAAAATATCTATTATATGTTTATACAACATAGTACACATACAAAAAATTAAAAAGTTAAAGATAATTTGTTTTTTATAAAATTGGTCGCAAAAAATTGTAACTGGAGAAAATTGAGTCACAATTTTCTTGGAGAATAAGCTGCAGTAAACGTGATCCCTGCTTATTGTTATAACAACTATTATATACTATTATACTAACTAATTATTAAGTGATCGCTATTTCTATACAGAATTTTAAACTCAATTATCTTTTCCAGAACTGCCACCGTGGATTCTCGAAAACAGTCCGATGTTCCAAGCCCATTTTTCTGATCCAGTCAAGGAGGATATATATCTCTACCCGGTGGCGATTTATAATGATCCCTTCCGTCCCGGTAATAACAAGCTCGTGCTCTACGACACTTACTACGGCAGTGGTACGCCAACGAAAACGAACAACCGGTATCGCGCAAACGAAGCTATGGAGTCTGTCAAGGATCAGGAACCCTGGTTTGGCATCAAGCAAAAGTATACTCTTTTAGATTTCAACGGTAAAGCGCTCCTTTGCTCCTCGAGGAAACATAAGAGTATGGAGTATGATTGCGGCGTCGGCGCCGACAAGGTAATCGGCCGCGAGATTATCGAAGCCCATTACAGAGCCTGCCTCTACGCTGGCGTGAAGCTCGCGGGTACCAAAGCCATGGTGAAGCCTTCACAATGGGAGTTTCAGGTGAATAAATTGAAGCCAACGTAACGGAAAGTGAAAAGAACACGCATAGTGTCCTTCTATAACTTCGAAGTCAATCTTTCATCGGTGACAAATGAGCGGGAGATCAGGAAATTCTTATAGATTAAACCGCGACAGTCTAATTAGACAACAAACTCCGAAGATTTAGCTGTTGTAGTAGAAATATAGTTTAGGATCTTTGTTGTAACGCATGTGTAATTTGAAAATTTTACTTCGTCGGAAATTTAATTTACGAACTTTGCGTAACCTAAGAGACTCGCAGAGATATAATTTATAAAGCTCTCTTAAGGAAAGAAAATACATCTTCCCTCTACGAAGAGTTATTATCATGTTTTTTTTACTATGCATCCAGGTGGGACCATGCACGGGCATCAAGGCCGGAGATGATCTGTGGATCGCCCGATTCATTCTGCACCGTATCGCCGAAGAATTCGGTGTGATCGCCAATCTGGATCCGAAAACGAATCCGAAGCAGCTCCGCTTGTGGTGGGAAGAAGAGAGTCTCGTCAGAGACGCCAGTGCCGATACCAACTTCTCGACGAAGGCGATGCGCGGCGAAAACGGTATCGCCGAAATCGAGAAGGCGATCGACAAGCTCAGCAAGCAACATCTCAGGCACATCCAGGCGTACGATCCGCGCGAAGGAAAGAACAGCGAGCGCAGACTGAACAACAAATATGAACCCAGCAAAATCTCTTATTTCAGTGCCGAGGTGGGCAATCGAGACGCCAGCATCCGCATTCCCCGTCGCGTCGCCAATGAGAATAAGGGCTACCTGCAAGACATGAGGCCTAGCAGCAACTGCGATCCCTACTCCGTTTGCGACGCCCTGGTTCGTACTTGCGTGCTCAACGAATAATAAAACCGCAGCACGACGAGGATGCTTATGAAAGACACGCCGGACCGACACGCACACACCCGCTTACCCTGGAGAGTACAACATTACTTGTAAAACTTGAAATCCTATTTGTTTTTCTATTTAGTACGATGGTTAATGTTGAATTTATCTCTACTGGAAAAGTTAAAATTTGAGCATTCAGTGTCTTAAGTATTATTCGAAATATTTAGCTGCAAGTTCTACAAAAACAAAATTTGCCATTAACGATTGTGCATGGTATTGCCGAAAGAGAATTGAGATTGGTTCAGTCTTCTTTCGCTGTTCACATTATGGATATGATATTGTTGTTTAGAGAAGGACAAAAGGGACCATATTGATTCGTGATTAGTTTATTTCTGTACCCGTTTACTTCGCACTCTAGTCAACATTACTGCACTTAATTTTTCCATGAAGATGTGAAAAAATAAAACACAGAAATTTAGCGTATAATATAATTAAAAAATAATTATGACAATATACATATAAATTACATTTCTATATTCTTCTTTTTTGTATATATATCAGGTAAAGAAGTAAATATCTGTTTAAATGCATTTAAAGGAGAGGTAACTTCTGTACAAATTGTCGGAACCACATGTAGCTCGTGCAGGCAGACAACGAGTACCAAGTGATTATGTAACTTAAATGTTCATTCCTTAAAGTTACTTTCGTCTGGCCTCCGATCGGGCCTTGAGGTGTACCGTATTCGGCCAATAATTCTATATATATAGGCTCTGACTCCGCTACCTTTGCCATTGCATCTAAATCTCTGGAATAAACATAAATGTTTAAATTTTTATGTAATGGAGAATATATCGTTTTCTACAGTTTTCTGTAACTTTCTTCAAATTCTGTTCATACTCAAACGAGTAATAGAATAAAGTAATCAGTAAACCATGCGCCTTTACCTATAATGCCATACACCTTTCGCAGGAGCATTGTCAGGCATAAACTGAGGTCGTTTTTCAGTTGCTCTGATAATGCCGATAATTTCTACAGTGTCTGTAATTTTATTTTCCATTTTAAACGTTGAGCGATCATGTCTAGGAATCCATCCACGATTCACCATAATAGTCAGGCTGAAATCAAGAAAAAATCCTAAATTCTATAGTAAATTAGAGAACGTCAAATGAATTTTATTCTTTCCATATAAGTTCTTTTCATAATAATTAATAAAAGCGTTGTGTAATTACTCCCGATCCTCCAGTCTGAAAGGTGTAACCACGTAATATCCTGTGCCTGCTTTGCGAGAAAATATGCCACCGCCTTTTTCGCTCACGGCCTCTCCATTGAGAATAAGGCTTCTAGGCCCTATCAAAAATTCCCTTTCATATAAAAATTTGCCCTTGACCTTCATACGGTAATATTCTTTATCTTTTACTTCATTTAAGCTAAAAGGAAATAATTTCTATTAGATAGGTGTAATAAAAATAGTGCTTGCAACATAACATCATAATCTTACTCAGATGGCAGATCGATTGGTTCTGCTGAAGTGCGTTGCTTTAGATTTTCTATTAGATCCAGCTTCCATCTCCATCTCTTAATTTGCCATGTGCCAAGTGCAAAAGTGGCGATGGGTATTCCCTAAAATACGGAAATTGCAGCATGCACAAATTAAATTTAAAAACTATCAATGGAATCTGGCAGTTCTTTCAAATTTTCAAAATATACAAATTATATTTCTTGCTTATATTTTACATTTATCATACTTGTAAAATATTGCAGTCTTAATATATCTATTAATACGTAATAAAATTATGCTAAATTTTATATCTAAATTTTATTTATTTCTTCTATGTATACATAGACAAAAAATGTATAATATATAATATGTATATATTACGTAGTATAATATATTTCATACTAGATAAATATCACTGAGTTATAAATCCTTTTATCTATACTGTAAATACAGCTATTCACTATTATACAAACAGAATTTTAGAATAATTAGTAGATAATAATTTTGTCATTACTTGCCAACAAGCAATATCCATATAGTCCAATCGTTTCCTCTGATTTTCGATATCTATTCGTCTCGATAGCCTTAGGCCTCGTCAGTTTGCTCTTACATCTCGCTTGAGTATTTACATTACTGAATAGTGACACGTGCGCGCTTCTATCGAGAGCACATTTTACACCTCTCGAAAGTCCAAATATCTTTGTCAGATTCATGTTCGACTTTTAGTTCAAAAAGTAATAAATGAATTCCTATATTTTCAATCATAAACGATTGTCGACAACTGATAGTTGCATGCAAAGTTTCATGCCGACAGTACTCACGATCTGCAGCAACACAGCTTACGCAGCAACGGTACTGAACAGCTGATGCCTCATGCCTGTTTATCGTGATAAGAAAAATATCCAATGAACGTGTCCCATTATGGGTAATTCACATTGAATGCGATAGGTATTCATTGTACCACACCCGGTATCCAATAAAAGAACTTGTTTTCTAGGAACAATAGCGTCGTTACTAAAGTTCTTTTTATAGAATCACGATCTTTTTTTCTGCATTCAGCAGAAAAAGCAGTTTAGTATAAGCGCTTAGTGTTCTTTATTATTACAATTAGTTTCTATACTTACAATTAGATCTAACAAGGAACTAAAAGTAAAAATCGATTATATTAAAAAATCACTAATTGTAAGCGCTTACTAATAAGCTAATTTTTCTGCTAAACGCAGCCAAATGCAAATTCTCCGTTAAGCCTATAAAAATTTAAATTCTAATGTAATTTAATTAATTAATTAAATTTTTAAAATAAATATTGGATATTATCAAATCGATATACCTACGAACATCAGGATAATAAGTCATAAAATTAATTTTTTATATTATATTCATAATTTATTCTTATTCTTAATAAGACATACATCTTAAGTATGTACAATCTTAAAATGTTATAAATCCTTACAGAGTCATATTTGCATCTTAAGATATTATATACTTAAGTGATTTTAAATATAAGAATAGTATAAATACGGGCCTATACGTTAAGTGTCTAAATTTTAGCAGAATATCGATGATATTTAATGATTGTTAATCTTAATAGCGCCTTATTGTAGGTGCATTAAAGTTATTTTAAAATTTAAACAGTAAGCAAATTTATTTTATCGCAGTTAGAAGTTTCAAAGTAACAACTATTAGAATTTTCGAGAACTATAATTTGAAGTGGTTATTACACGGCACTGAATTAAGATTGGATTAAAATTTATAATTAATCAGAATAAAGAAAACTATAAATCTCAAGTTTAGTGAATCCTTTGCTCTGATTGGTCAAATTTCAATTCAATCTTAATCCCAATCCCAATCTGTAGTGTGATACGGGCTTTAGATTTCTCCGAGAGAAAAATCCCTATGACACGTGATAGGGATCGTTGCTCGTCGAACTGTGGCAGCGATTTATCCGATCTTCTATAGCATGGTTCTTTCGCTTCCGGAGGATCATGGTGAGTGGAATACTTCTTGTATGTCTAGCGAGTAAACGGTCGCGTAAAGTCGTGCAAACGGTGATCGGATAAATTTTCGGCAAATACCACTTTTCTCTCACAATCATGCTCGCGGTTCTCAGCAACGTGCTCGCTTCGCGTTGCAAATTTTCACGAGATTTAACCTCACTGGGCGAACGTTTGTCAACCGCATGGCGCATTGCCGTGGATGGCGTGGATCTTCTCACGGGAATCTGGAGTAGGCATTTCGCGTACTCGTAACGGCGCGACTCGGTATAATATCGTCATTTCTTCACGTGATATATTTTTTTAATTCCCCCCCCCCCCCCCTCGGAGCTTAAACGTGCATCGAGTCCGTTGTGAACGCTACAGTAAATTCTCATTTTACATTAGATTTTAATTCGGAATTTTCGAATTCAGCGAATCTCTTGAGTGTTACTGAAACAAAGACCTATACAAACTTATTAAAATTAATATTTTTGCACGAAATTTTCATTAATTGAAGTAATATACGTGAAATATAGAAGCACACTGCGCATCATGAAATTTTAATATTACTAGATAATTTATCACTTTAATGTCCATTTTTATCAGTTTGGATTAATTTTAATCTCGATTTAACTTACTTTCTATCTTTTTCTAATTTTTAGAACTGGAAAAAGATAGAAAGTAAGTTAAACGAGATTAAAGTTAATCTACATTGATAGAAATGCATGTTATAGACATTTAATATAAATTGTGAGAGCTACAGTAATATCTCGTCCTTTTTTTAACAGCCGTTCGAGAGGTTTGTGCAGTCTGGCCGCGTAGCCTATGTGAGCGATGGCTCTCATCAGGGTAAATTGGTTACCATCGTGGATATCATCGACCAGAATCGGGTAGGAAGAACATTTCTCTCTGTTGAAAATAACTTAAATTTTTTTATATAAAAGAATTATAGAATTATATAGTATCAAACAATTTTCAATAGCTGACGTACTGATGGATATATTCGTAGTAGCAACATTATAGTTATTTTTTTATCACAGCAAGTGGATAGTGGTCTTATTCTTTGGCTATCCTATATTGTAGACAGTAACTGTAATTTTTCATTAAAAATATTAAATAAGATATAATTTTTAAACAAAATATAAATTTAAAAATAAAAATATGTACCTTTTATATGTTTCTATAATATTTTTGTAAAAAATGATTATACAATAATATGATAGGAATTGCCGACTGACTTTGGTGATGTTAATTTTCTTCTAATGATATAGTTGTGACTTCTGCAAAAACCAACCATCTGTTAAGTTCTTCAGATCTTAAAACTAATATTCTGTTCAGGTTCTAGTCGATGGTCCATCGTCAGGTGTACCTCGTTGCGAGATGAGACTCAACGAACTTCATCTGACTAAATTCCGTTTACGTTTCCCGTTCTCGGGATGCACTCGTGTCGTACGTAAAGCATGGAACACGGCTGATATCAACGAACTCTGGAAACAGACGATGTGGGCCAGGAAAGTTGAAGCAAAGAAGAAGGTATCAAAGAATTTGCTAATTATTTATTATGCTAATAATTAATAGTCATTGTTTTAAATAAATATTATATTTATTTTATTCGTAGCAAATGGTACTAATGCAATTTTATATCTTAAAAAAAAAAGAAGAAAATTTATGTCGAAAAATTATTTTTATAAAAAAGATGCTTGAATATATGATGAACCAGTATTTATGATAGGAAATGCCGTCTGACTTTATTGATGACGTTAACTCGACTCTGATGATATATAATTTGTAACTTTAGAAATAATGTATTTTGGAATCTTATATTTTAAAAAATATCTGTTTTCTATTTCAGCGTGCAGAACTCAGCGACTTCGACCGCTTCAAGCTGCGTAAAGCAAGGCAGATAAGAAATAAATTGCGAACAGATGCGTTTCATAGATTAAAAAAGAAGACTAAGAAAGCTAAAGCCGGCGACGCAGCGAGTAAGAGCGCGAAAAAATCTGAGAAGAAGTAACAACATTCTGGATTAAATACATAATTATTTTATAAAGGTCTTATTATTTGTCACGTCCTTTTTGCATGCTACCAGAAATGATTAATTAAAAGCCTTTATTTATTTCATTAAAACTTCAATTGCGTGAACATTAAGAAAATTACATTACAATGTTTCGGTAAAAAAAAGTAGAAACAAATTACGACTGCCACTGGCTGTTTGCTTTTTTTAAATTAATTTCTAATAAATTAAATTTTTGTGTTTTATGGAGTATCGACAAGAGATCAACAATTAAAAATTTTCTTGATGTCGGTAATTTATTAGCATATTTCCGTGGATATTATTTATAATCGATAAACTGATTAACTCGCTTTTATCGACTGTCGGTATTTTAGTAAATCTTCAAAATTTAAATTTTCAAAAATTAACAGTGTCAAAAAAATATAATCGGGTAAAAGGTTAAGTTTGATAAACTTATTCAAATAAGTAGCTTCTTTTATAGAAAAATGCGAATTGAAGTATAAGGATACATTTTTAAATTTAATTTCGACTGTCTTGTTTCGTACGTTTTATTCGAAACTTAATCATAAAAATATCTATCTGTATATTGATTAATTTCAACTGGGCGTTAGTAGAAATGCAATAATTTCGATAAATTTGAAAATTTGCAACATTACATATTAAATAAGAGTTATTATATCATTGCTTTCAAACAGGAAAGAGACTTATACAGATATTGAACAAGTAGAAAACGTAATTAGCGATTAATATATTTATTTCTAAAACAATTGTACCCTAAATTATTGTGTCGCGCTAGATTTAAGATATATATGTATATATAATTTATATATATATATGTATATTATTTATTTATATATATATATATATAAATTAATTATATGCCAGTTCTATATACACAGCTTCAACATTTCGCGTTTCTTATCAAAAGTCCTAGCGTAACAACTGAAAGAATCTTTTAAATAGTTCATCCTATATTCTCGGCCGTCATATCACGCATGAAGTAGGACATGCGGATGCATTATAAGTCGAATTGACTTATAAATGATGTCAATAATCGTACGTACTGTCGGGTGCGTTAATGGCGATCCGATATACCCGTTATGTGCAGGATATGACTCGACGATTCTTTCCTGCGGTAGTTAAATCATACACATAATCCGTTATATAAGCGAGAGGACACGCTTCTTACGTATTACAGAGAAATGCGAACGTAAACGCGCCGGACACCATTGATGCACCCGACCGTGCAAATTACGCGGCATATCTTACATCGTAGATTTAAAAAAATCCGCGTCTCGACACTCAACGTAGAGAGTCGTTCTCTCGATCGATCATCATCGAACACGCGAAAACGCATCGACGTCGGAATCACTAATTTATTGTACAGAAACGCGTTCTCCACCCGTTCACCTCGCTCGAAAATTTTTACAGACAACAACACGGTGAATAGGTTACGACGAGTTACAAATCGGGGTCCAATTTCGGCGGATATCTCTGCTCCCGTTTTTTCTTTCTTTTTTTTTTTTTAGAGAAGCCGCGACTCTGTAAAGGTCCGCCCGAGTAAAAATCACTTGCACTTTCGTCGCTTATAACTCTTTCACTTCTTCCTTTATATCAGAAATATTAGTCACTAATTTTTCTACAGCGTGTGATAGTAGTATAAATAGCAACTTCTTTTTACAAAGACGGCGCTCGAATAAAGTTAATATCATTTTCGTTACGCAGCTAAGATCCTTTTAACATTATATCTTTGTGTCTCTGCGAGAAGTTGAAAGAATTTTTTTTGTTTACTAGTGAGAGATTAATAGAAATGTTCGAAATGTTCAAGAGAGCACATCACGATACCATAACCGCCGAAAAGTTAAATTGGAAACTAAAGAGCTACAATTGACTCAATAATTTAAAAAAAACTCATTATAGCGTAGACTTGTTGCTCTCTTTTATTTGAAAATCTTTGCGTACTTTCAAATCACATATCTCGAAGGATATTTTAGCGTTTAATTGTCATTATAAAATATTGCTTTAAAAATACTTCATTCTGAATTACAGTTTGCAACGCGGAATCGCGCGCGCGCTATGCAGAATCCCAACGTGGGAAGACAGCAGCGTCCATTAGATATTTCCGGTACGCCATTAAATTACACACATATACTCACACATTCTCTCTCTCTCTTTTTCTCTCTCGATAATATACAGTAATAAAGAGTAATAATACAGTAATATATATAGTAATAAATATAACGATAAAATACGTAACGTTGAAAGTATCATAGTATCGACGTTGCGTTGTAAACAACTTTCTTCTCTACCTAAATATCCTTCTTTTGGTATCAACGCCAAGTAGGTATATCCTTTCGCGATGTAGCGATCAAGATTCGTTGATCGTTGAATTTTAAGTGATTTTTTATATGTATACCATTGAAATTAAATTAAATTAATTTTTTATTTTTAATTTTCTTAATTCTCTTAGAATTTATTTCATGATTTAAGTAATTTAGTAAAACAGAATTTAATAATTTAGTAAAAAAAATTTCACCTACATTTTAAATGTGGGTAAAAGGGCAAAACAAATTTTAAGAACATTCGAAAGTTGAAAAAGATAATGATACATGTGTTAAACGCGCGTGCCCTTTTTTCCCTCCCATCTTAATATTCACTTTTCTTCCCGTTTATTTTATTTTCGGAACTGATGCAGAGAGAGTTCGACGATATGCATTACCTCGCGTGTTATTCGCTGTCAAGCGTGATTACACCGTGCACTTAAGAGTCAAGAGATTTTGAAGGGTGAAATGTCTTCGCGAGTAAGATTGGCCGATCGCGGACCGTCCTCGCTCATCCGGCCCTCAGTTGTTCTTGCCGCTGTTGAGCGTGACGTCCAGAGGCTCGTCCATGCTCTGCGCGATGTCCTGCTGCTGGTGGTTGCTCGGCAAGTGATGGAATAACGAATGCCTGGCGGACGCTGGATGGTGACCCTTCAGGGTGAGATCCATCTCGGCTTCCTGCGGCCGCTCCCTCGTCGCCAGGCCGTCGCCACGGTCCACTGGGCTCGCGCAGATCCTGGGCGGCGTTCCGCATCGGCACTTGATCCTATCAGGCGATTTGTCGCAAGGTACCGAGTATCTGCGAAACGCGCAACGGCGCCACGTCAGACAGACATATCCCATACAGCACAGCAAGATTGTACAGGAACACATTCACTATATTAAATTCGTACTGTTAAATTATACTCAGCTTGAGTTGTTTTAACCATTCGCCATTATAGGTCGCCATTGCTCTTTCTCAATATATCTTTAATTTAATTAAAACAATGTTAATTTAACTAAGCCAATGGAGTTAGAATAATACTTTTTTGTATTTTAAAATAATAAATTTCGACACACACACACACACACACACACACACACACACACACACACACACACACACACACACACACACACACACACATGGTAGTTAAAAATAACAAAATGTTATTTAACTCAAGACATTGGTTTAAATTTTTTATCCTATATCCACAACAGTGTTGTGGAAACGTTTCATCGTAAGATCGCAAGACTGCATAAACTTGGTGAAATGTTGTTGCAATAAGCTTCAAGTTTCTGTGCTGTATGAAATGATTCGTCTGGTGATACATATTAGTAATATTAATCGATAAAAAGAGCAAACATCCTTGTGATTAAACATGAATTAAACGGGAAGTAGCGGTCCCCGAGGAATAATAATGTAAAATCTACCTGTGGGGAATATTTTTTTGTTCCGATAAATCTATTAAGATGCGGAATATCAGTTTCCTACAAAATACATGCTGAAGAATCCAATCTTAAAAGAAGATTACAAAATTGAATTTCACTATTAATCCTTTTCTGATTTATTTCCTCGTTGTGATTTATTTCGTATCGTAGGCAGGGTATCATTGCGAGAATATATTCGATAATTTAAATATTTCAAATGCTAGTAGTAGCGCAAGTAATTTTATTTATTATGAAAAGTTCAATTTTAAGTTTAGTTCAATTTCGAAGGATAAAGGAAATCGTAACGTGTTTGTCTCGAATTCGCATCGACGCGAATTATTTTGTACCATAACTATCATCACAGAATTCATCGTGTATTTTGATAACTTCATAATTGCTAAGGCTTGATAATTAAATTTTATTTTTATCAGTTATTTCATTTATTTAATTAATATTTAATTAATATTATATTTATAATTTCTTTAATTAATAATTTGTTAGGGACAAATTTAATATTGGTTGACCAGACTCGGCACAACAAAATACACGTTATTTTTATTTATTTTTATCTTTCTCTTGCATGGATATTCCGCTTCTGCGTGTTTTATATGTCTAGACTCTAGAATGATATTTGCAGGTATAATTGTGATTTCAAAGTCATAAGTTTTTTGTGACAAACGTAATCACGATGCATCACAATTAGAAATTTAAATTGTGTTTTTATTTATTATTTTCTTATCACTATGAGGTACGCGATATCTAGCTATACAATAAAAATCAGTATCAGATGAACTATGGATAATTATACGCAAACTGGAATTGTCGTAGACATCTGATAACTTATTTACGCAAAAATGTATAATTCAAATTGTTATCGATTATTGGAAATACATAGATATAACGTATTCGTCTTATAAATTTTTTAACAATTTTTTAGAAATTAATCATTATTATAATTAATCATTATTATAATTCTCTTAGATATTATTTAACAAATCTGTGAACTAGAAAGGTGCGCATTTCACCAAGAGAAAGTACAGTAAGAAAAATAATAATTAAAATAATAATTAAATTGATATGATAAATTACTATATAATTACTTAAAATATATTTCTGTATACAGGACGCTTACCCGGGTGGCGGTGGAGGCAGGATTCTAAAATCTCTGCAGACCGACACGGTACCACCAATCTCGGGTAGCTTGTCGGTTGCGTTCGGCGAGCCCGTGAGGGCCGACGAGGACGACGGCGAAGTCGAGGACGCATCGGTGGCGGTGGTCCTCTCGAGGCCGCCGGGGGGTGGTCGGCCGAGCAGCAGCGGCGTGGCGCTCCCTAAACCCAAGCATCGCATTCTCCACGCGTCCTGCAGCAATTGTAACCGAGCTTGCTTTCTCCACTTTGCCCGTCTGTTTTGAAACCATACCTGCGGAGGAACCGCTGACCTGACCGATCATTGCCGTAATTTCGCCCCCTCCCCTCCCCGCCGGGCGAGAAAATGGCGAATGTTAAGGTGGGACATGAATTACCGCTGAGCAAAAGCGATCACGCGTGCATACGTGCCTTATATCTGCCATCACTATTTGTACAATTCGGATTTTAAAATTCAGATATTCGACTAATTTGGATAATAAGTACTCAGCAAAAATTTCGATATTTCGAATATTACTTGTCAAGAAAAGTTTATTTATTATTTTTTGCTATATCACAAAGAGACCAAAAAATTCAGATATTCAACCAATATGAATGATAATCATTCAGCACAAATTTCGATATTTCGAATATCACCTATCAAAAAAATTTTGTTTATTATTTTTCTGCCTCACAAAGAGACCAAAAAAAGTGTGCTTCCAAATGATTTGCATAATTAAGATCGCATTTGATCTAGAGCAAATTTTGTATTAATTCTATTCAAATTTTCATCATAATTTTAATTCTATAATCGACTTGAAACGTCTTTTAGAAAAAAGTAATTATGCCGCATCTTTTCGGAAAATTACTTTCGCAATCAATTTATTCTCATCGCACGGAGATCCGTGCTGCACAGCCAATTACTATAAATACCCCGTACAGTTTACCCTTTAACACGCTCTGACGGGATTCGCGGGTGAGGAGATTCGAAAGCATTAATCGAATTTACTCTCGGTGAACTTCCGAGTTTCTCGCGGCCGCTCGTGTTCGTTGTTCGCCCGGTTCATTTCATCAGCGTTTGCCTAATCGTTTTCGCACAATGGCCCGCGTGTAATAGCCTCTATCGCAGCCAGATGTACGCGCAGCCTTTGTGATACGATCGCGAATCGGGCTAGTTTTGTTCGTATTCCTGATATCATTAATGAATCGAAACATCTGCGCTGGCTTGACCCCGCGATTGAAAGCCGTTGCTCCGACTTCTGCACTTGGAATCGCAAGAAAATTAATTGATTGAACAATCCGCATCCTATCGATCACTGATTGATTGGGTAAGGTCTTCCGTTCTACTAGCTTTTGAACCTTAATTTTTTTGCAGTCATGTTTTTTTTGTGAATTCAAATCCGATTCAGTTAAACATCACTTTTTGCAATTTACACGCAACGAAAGTTTTTATTAGTTTAAATAAAAACAATTGATAGTATATAAAAGACTATTTTTTCATAGTTTTTTCGTGTCTTGAGATTCGAGACACATGACATGCGATTATATAGCAATTTTTGGTTAGCCCGTTAATGAATAATTGAAATAAATAATTAGATACACGGGAAATTTTATATACGAATATTAATTTGTATGTACTATAATAAAATAAGATAAAAGAATTTTGATGAAAATTCACTCATCTTTGATCTTCTTTCGTAATTACGCGTTAAATTGGAAGAAAATTTATCGATTCAATATACTCCGTGCTCCCCGTATTTTAATTAGTTTCTGTTGATATTTTGTTTGTGAACGGCCGCATTTTGCCGATGTTTGTATGGTAATATACAAAATAACAGCGCGACTAATGGAAAATTAGATCCATCGCGATTACGATCATTAGCGAGTTAATCCGGGACTCGCGAATGAGAATAAACCGCGCGTATTTCCTACAAACAGTTTATTTGGGCTTTAATTAGTGAACGGTTTTAGGAAACGAAGCAATCTGTTGGAAGGCCGTATTTCGTAGATTTTGAGGTTGTAAGTTTTCTTACCGTAGTTTTTTACTGGAAAGGCAAAGACGAGAGCTTTACTCGGATAATTTTTTGAATTAAAGGATTGTCTTTCTACCAAGCAGAGAAATTAAGGATGTCTGAATTTACTATAAATTTCAGAACAATGTTAATCTAAATTTTTTGTTTATTGATAAAATTTTTTTTTTAATTTTGATGTTTAGTAAATCAAGAAATATTTCTGATAAAGTGCATCGAAAAATTAAAATATTTTGTTTAAAATTTCTTATTAAGCAAAAAATTTCTTCCTTTACTTATATAATCTATAATCTAATTTATTTTCAATTATTAAACTTTTTCGACAGTGTGCTTTGTTTATCAAATGAAATATAATTCAGCGATGTAATTGATACGATATTAGAGAAAGTTTGTGTAATTTTTCGCGAAAGTTTTTCTTGAAGGAAAATAGAAGGAATAAAGAACTAGTTGAAGAACTGAGTGAAATCAATGAAGGAATGAAGTGATCGCAAGGAAGATTCACCTGAACACGTGCTTCCGAGAGTGATATCCGAAGTGCGACTTCCTCTCTGAGGAAAACATCGGGATAATGCGTTTTCTGGAAAAGGGATTCCAATTCCTGAAGCTGCTGCGGCGTGAACGTGGTCCGATTGCGTCTCTGCTTGAAAAAGTTCCAAGGATCTGACTGTTACGTATGTCACGAACACCAAGGTCTCTGCATGCTCCATTAAATTATATTATTATACAGCTCTTAATCGCGAAGTTACTTTTGTGTACGACAAAGACGACATATGATATTCTTATTATCCGTATTCTTAAGCACAATCCGCACAATGAAAAATATAAGGAATAAGGAACAGATATTAGCGATTAGGACTAAAGAATCAAGAATGAAGTTGGATGCATAATGAAAAATACAGGCAACGGAAATAACACAGACAATAGATTTTTAACCTATCGGAAGCCGTGTATTAATGTTACACCAGCTTTATTCCTGATTTCTTATTTCTAATCGCTAATATCTGTTCCTTGTTCCTTTTATTTTTCATTGTGCGGAGGCCCTTATGCTACCGTGAGTGAGTAGTAGTTATTATTAGCGTGAGTTTATAATATTCCAAAAGATAATAATTCTAAAGGTATTAAAATTATTTAAAAAAGTTACATGCATTTAAAATTATATAATTTATAATTAATATAATTAATATACTAATATATTTACGTACGAAATATTTTAAAACTGTTGCTCCTTTTATCAATAAATTAAAAGGATACAAAATCAAGAAAAATACAAATTTGTATGTAAAATACAAATTTTATTAATTGCAACTCGAAGTTTGTGTAAAATAGATATTAATCTGCTACAAAGCTACAAAAAAAATACGAATTTTATTCAGTTATCGTTTGTGAATTATATAAAATTTGTGCGATTTTTCCAGTTTCATTATGGATTCTATCTATGACGGATATTTTACGATTAAATTAATAATATATATATATTTTTTTTTGTTATAAAATATCAAATATTTATTTCGTTCATGACATGTAAGTATTTTGTAAAGCTACAAAATAAAAAAATACGAATTTTATACAATCATTTATGGGTTGTAAATTCGTGCGCTTTTTTCAATTATTATAAATTATATTTATGACGGATATTTCACGGGTAAATTAGTAACTGCATAGATATCTATTTATTGGTATAAAATATCAAAGACTCATTTTGTTCATAATACATAAGTATATTTTTCTATATCTATATTATATATATATTATTATTTGTCGTCATACATTTAATTTTATATGATTGTACCCAAACTATGCCCACAAGTTTCGTTCTTATTTTCTCATTTGACACGTATTTATACCTAAATATTTTACGTCAAGGAATGCTCTGAAAGTCAAGTTACTCGAACGTACAATACAAATACTCGAATACTTGGAAAACGGAGGAATACTCCGGAAAAAACCGGCCGGTACCAAAGAACCGCGTCGAACCCGATCAACGACGAACGCGGGGGTCGATCGACCTTAACGACAAAATTCCAAAAATGTGTGAAATTAATAGAAACGTACACTGACCTGACGACGACGGCCGAACATGTACTCGGTGAGCAGATCTGCCTGGGGCCCGAGGGGCGACAGATACGGGCCCGCCATGGCGGGCGGCCGCGCGCGCTCGGTCCCGCGGCGCTTCCTCGACCGCTCACGGGGATGAAGAGGACGACCCTCTCTGGTGACTCCACCGGCCGACTCCAGCGGAGATCCTCTCTCACTGTCGTGGCGGAACGGGCCGCTCGCTCGGCGCGAACATGGCGAGAGCACTGCGAGGTGAGTCGTCACTGCGTTCCTGGGAGGGTGAGAGCGTGACGAGGGGGGTTTAGTTGCGACTCGACCGTTCGCAACCCCCCGAGCTCGCGCACACGGAAACGGCCGCGCCATTGGCCGCGCGGCATCGGGGGGCGGTTCCGCCGCGTTAAGAATCGCGCACCACCTCCTCCGCGAGTAGACGTGCAGCTACGTTGAAAATCCGCTAAATCGTGGTCTGCACCCTCCTCCTTCTCCTCCCGCTCCTCTCTCCCCTTTCCAACCCTCTCGCCCATATATTCTATCCTGTTTATCCCCGACCGTTAACTCTTTCCCGCCCGCGCTTTTGCTCTTTCTTCGTCATTCTTCGCCCGCGTTTCGTTCGCGCTTTACCCGTTTCTCCCCAACGATCCTCTTCCACCGGCGTGTACGTGTGTGTGTGTGTGTGTGTTTCTTTTTTTTTACTTTCCTTTATTTTATTTTCTCCCTTTCCGTCTTCGCCTTTCTTCTCAATTCCTCGTCTTCGTTCTCGTGAGGCGGAAATAAGCGAAATAAGCTTGATCGCTCGGCAAGGCAGTTTCCTTCGACTTTCAGGGGGGGGGGGAGGGGCAAAACCTCGGAAAACGTATCAGGGACGTTATCGGGACGCAGGTGGTGGCATCGATCATCGATAGGCTTTAAACATGACGTAAGTGCATACACACATACATCGGGTGTCAAAAGTCGCCGTGCTTTCTATACGGATTCTAATTCGGGGTTGATTTTCTTTCGGCGAACGTTTCTCTTACGAATTTAAATTGTCTTTTCTTTCCTCCAGAATTAAAGAAAATTGAAATTTTGCTTGGAATTAATCAAAAAATTAATTGTGCAAATTTGTTTCTTTACTTTGAAGGCTTAATTTGTTAAAACCCGGCTACCGTCTTAACTTTCAATCGCTTATCATTGGAAAAGTAATTTGAGAGGCAAATATAATATTATATAATTTTCTTTAATTTGTGTAATTTCCCATATGTGCATTTCTAAGCGACTTTCTCGATATATAGAACACACATGTAGAATGTAGGGGAGACCGGGGCGAAGTCGTCACCGGGGCGGAGTCGTCATTGCAAATTGCAATTATCTCGAAATCTGTATGTTGTGTGAACTCGCCATTAATACTGTAAACGCGGCTTATGGTGCCCATGTGACCAACGGAGTTTAGTGAGATTATGTGCCATGTTGTGATTCTTATCGAGGCAAACATGTTTTCGGAGGTCGAAAGTAAAATTTTTTGCGCGTCGAAAATTTGTAATATCTTAAATATTATTGTGTCTCCGAATCTCAAAGTAAGTGATTCTAAAGAGTAATGCATGCTGAACACGAATCCAGTGAAGTTTTTTTATTTTCATTGATTTCTAATATTTTATGAGCGACCAAACTTGAAACTTGTGTCCGGGGCGAAGTCGTGACCAAGCCATATCATGGAGGCTTCCGGCGAAAATCAAAGTCAAAGAAGCAGCAGTGGTCGGATTCCGGCGAGGACTTGGATAATATGTGCTGCGTGTGCTCAGAGATGACAGAATAGAGCTGACGAGAAACAGTGCATTTCGTGCGAGCGTAGGACATATAAGATGTGTGCGCTTTTCTTGTAATTATTTTCCGCCATCGTGTTTTTAATTAATGTTTCGATTGTTCTATTAAAAAATAATTAATCAAATGTATCCTATCATTTTTCATGATCGGAATTATAAATTTTCATTTAAAATTCAGTCCGAGAATGGAGTGACGACTCCGCCCCGGCAATTTTGACATTTCAATTTTTGCACCTTTGTCGTTTTCACTCTATACCAGTTGAACAAAGCGACGTAGACCAAAAATGTCCGTATAAATTTTGTAGCAAAGGGTTCACTCTTTACAACGGTATACCACATTTTACTAAAATTATTTGTTTTGTTAAAAATCGAAAAAATAGTGACAATTTCGTCCCGGTCTCCCCTACGTAGTTAAAACATTTTGCTAAACTCTTTACTTTTTAATTCCAAACTCTATAATTCTACTAATCAAAATGAGATAATATTTATATATATTACACGGAAAAAAAGATTAGCTACCATTGCTAAATCTTATAATTGTAAAATATATATTTATATGGATAACTAACATTTTTTTGCAGCAAGGGCTATATTTTTGCAGCGAGAACGAAAGGTTTTGCTACTGTTGCTAAATTATAGCTCTTGCTGCAAAAAATGTTATCCATATTTTACGATTTAGCTACTTTTTTCCGTGTGTACGTATATACATATATGTATGTAGATATTACTAATCTCTCTATTTTTTTAATAACAGAGATCTGATTAATAATTATTTACCAATATTTTTCTTGGAAGGAAAAGATTTTAATGTCTCAATTACATTAAAATCATAAATTTCTTTTGCTTCCATGTTACATTGCGTATATATTAAATAAGCACAACCTCGACAACGAGGACACCCGTTAAGTTTTCTGTAAATTAGCGACGGGCTTGCCTCGGTTCGTCGAATGTTCGCGAAAGAGCGGATAAATATGCAATCATTTGATTGACGCAATCTCATATATTTGATGACATTGTGGCGCCCGTCTCCCGGGATACGTCATTTACGTTTCCCCCCGAGCTCGTATCCCTTTGATACTTGGCATTGACTGCAAACGCATTACGGACTTTGTCTTTATTTTCGTCCTCGTTTTATTTTTCCTTTCAATTAGCAAGCAGACAGGTGTATGGGAAAAATTCGATTCGATGCAGGACAGGGACGTACGTTCTAATTATCGCGCTTCGACATGCGATAGAACTTCGATTATCCATCACCCTATTTTACCGTCAGTCTCTGTTAATTGTCAATTAATCGCACTACACCGTAACGCATTGTAATATCTGTCACTCGATTTTTGTTTACAATTTATTGGTCCGGTGATAAAATAAATAATAAAGTTTAATTAAATTTCATTAGATTATGTAAAAAAATATTATGTAAAAAAATAAAATTAGATGACTCGGTCTATTGTACGCACTGGCGGATCCTGGGTGGAGAGGGTAGAGTTACCCCCCTTTCAAATAAATGAAATCCGTTTTGCTGGATCTATTTAAAAAATCTAAGAAAAAATGCATTAAATGTTAAATCAGGCCTAGAAGTTTCACTACATTTTTGTCGTTGATTCCGAAGTAAAAACTAAGCATGATACTAACAATAAGAAAAATATAAAACCAAATAATTTTGCCGAAATCCTCCCATTATCGACGTCAGAATCCGCTAGTGATTGTAATGTATAATAAATTTTTTAATGTGCATATTTCATTATCCGTCTATTTGATTAGGCGTTATGGTCTCGGCCGCGTACTCTGACTGGATAACTGATTAGTTCTCTCCCAAGGAGAACAGAAATGTCAATATGACGTCAAATTGAAATCATTTTGACATTTCTGTTCTCCTTGGGCTCTATTCTTCGCACTCCAACGTATAATCGTATAGCGCGCAGTACTTCTCCATCGAGCTTTGCGAGCTGCGAACATCCGTGGATCTGCGATCGAAACGAAAGCAAAGCTTGCTCGGTCAAAAATACGTTTGACTTCAACCAGACGCCTAGATCCGGAAAGTCATTCGCGATCTCAGATCCGACCTCGCGCCCACGCGAGAGTTGATTAAAACGCTTTAATACATCTGCCCGTTTCCAAAGACGACGCGTATTAATACGGTTATTGAATTCTGCCTCTCCGTCTGGCGTATACCGTCTCCGTCCGAGAGGAGAGAATGAGAAGGCGCGCGAGGGACGGAGAAGTCGGAGAGCAGAACCGGGACCGAGAGACAGAGAGGGGAAAATAGAGTGTGAGAGAGATAGAGAGAGAGAGAGAGAAAGGAAAAATGAAAAGAGGCATGAATAGAAACGGTAGGAAGAAAGAAGCGCGCGCAATCTTTTTAATTATGAAAACACTGCTTTGTGTTTCATTTTGTTTTGTTGTCAGGGGGCGCTATTCTAATCGGGCGCTCCTACCCTCCTGCACCCTCTTCCCCCCCGTGTTCGCTGTTGGCCCCCCTACGCGCCACCTCGCCCCTCGTCCTCCCGTACTCCCGTACAACCCACCCTCTCGCCACCACCACCGCCGACGCCGCCCATCTTCTTTTTTTATATTATAACGTGCGGGCTCTCTCGGGCGACTCTGATGGGTCAGGGGCGGAGGCAGGGCTGCCGGCAGGGTGCAGGCTAGAGAGGGTGCCAGGGTGAGATTGCTTTAGTAATGAATTACATAGCTCGGGGCTATGTGTCTCTGTCTGAGAAACACCACCGTTCGCGCTCGCCGGCTCTTTCCCTCCGCGTGCGCGCGAATTTCTTTTTTTTCCTCCTTCCTTTTTCTTCCGTCTCCCTTTCTTCACCCGCAGCCCTCCTTATTCCCGCCGCGCGCGGCTTTCGATGGAGAATCATTCTTGTCAATGGTCACCCGCGCATGTTACCGTCGCGAATATTGTAGGTACGTCGAGATCTCCGTCAGGTCACCATCGAGTATCTGTCGAGATTCTCTCTCTTTCTTCTCCCTCTCTTCTCCGTTTATCTTTTTTCTTCCTCGCGCTCTGCATGCGAGTGCAATTATATAGTGGTAAAGAATTATTTTTGTCAATTCTCTTTCTTAGATTAATATTTTTAATATTATTGCATGTGTAACTTATTATCTCATGGATACGTTTGTATATCCATGATCTTGTTTCGTCATGGACGTTGGTCGATATATTTTCTCTTTCTCTCTTTTCTATCTCGAATTCTATATTTTTTCCATATTTTTCAATTTTTTCCGTTCTTTTGCTACAGAAGGAAGGTTTTTTTTAAACAGTTACAATATCTAAAGTCGCGGTTATGCATTCTCTCGATTGTTTCTTTCCTTAATAATGTTCGCGTGGCATATACTGTAGCACGAATGTATTACGTTAAAAAAGTATCTTTTGCATGCTTTTTTATCTTCTCGTGCAGCTCCTAATAATAAACGGTTATTAGAAAGCTAGGTCTGCTTTTTTCTTACTCTCCGAATGTAATAACGCGAAGAAAATCTTTAATCAATCTTGACCCAGTTTCTACCCCGTTTCTTATTAATATTTGAACGAAGGGATCGAAATAAAGTCCAGCGACTAAGAATGCACGATACTTAGCGTTCGCGAAGTTTCCTCGTTATCGCATTGAAATAAAAACTTTCTACGGAGAGACAATACATCGCGTCGCATCGACATCTCCCGATTACGATCGCGATTACTCGCAATCGCGATTCATTCATTCGTCGCTTTCTATTTCGGATGTGTCTCGTATCGGATGGAATGATTTATCTATTTGAGCGCAAAACATCGTCGCCATGATAAAATCTAAAAGGCCATCGCATGTAAAATATTGATTTTCCGCCTGATCGATTGCCTCGCCACATTTGAAAGTTGAATCATTAATTCGATTATTTAATAGCGCGTCTATACGGTACTTAATTTTATTAAATTGCTGTATAAATATAATTTTGATTAAATATCATTGTCAAATTTAAAGTTTTAATTATTAAAGGAGTACACCTCTTGTTTTTTTTTTATTCTCTTATTGTTTGTATTATGTAACTGGCAAATATACATTAGATAATTGGATAATAAAATTTATTAAAAAGGCAGATTAATACAAATAATTACGCGTCTGTATACTAATTTTAACATCATTTCTTATCTAAGCAATGTTAATCTTAAAACAAAAAAATTGTGAAATTAATTTTACAATTAATCACAATTAATCATAGTTTATTATTTACAAATAATTTACAATTTGTAATTTATAATTCTATTTAGGATTACACAAATCAAACAAGGAATGTTTGTCTTGTAATTAATAGAAGTTGCGACATCGGAAAGTGCTAATGAATGTACCAAAGTATAACTTTCTACTATGTACTTATATTCCACTTTTTTTTGTATGTGCACATGCAACACTCTGTATACCAATTTACTTTTTCTTCAAGCGAAACCTTATGTTTCTTTTTACATAAATCTATTCCTTTCACTAAAATGTTAAAGTAAGATCATTGAAAAATTAATATAAAATATTTTACATTACATTGGATATATTCTGATATAAAATATATACTTTTTGATTGTCTTAGCTTGATATTTTTAACCTTTAATATTCATAATCCTAATACTTTTATGTAGACTAATTAAATAAATTCAATAATGTTAAAAGACACATTAATTGCATTTAAAAAATGTATATAATTACATATTACAGGTGCATTGCTATATATTTACGAAGAAAGTTATACTACAAGAAGTTAAGTATTAACACGTCCTTTACTTATATATTTCGGATACTCGGAAATAAAGCCACGTATAAAAAAATTATTTTACATTTTCGAGTGATTTTTTAATAAAAAATCATTCTCTTTTCAATTGTTTCATCAGTTTGAAAGTATCTTGTATAATTAGCAAGCATTTCATATAATTAAGTATGTACATAATAATATAAACAATTGTAGTAGTTTATGTATACTAATGTATAATTCGGGTAATTATAATAAAGTTAGATTAATTATATATATCTAATTTTTTATATAATTTTAGACTACTTATTATCACATTCTACAACGCAACCATCACACGTAATTTCTCCTTACATAAATACTCATACGAGTTAATACCTCGAGTACGCTTTTTCTGTGATATAATGAATAGGTACGTTAATTAATTAAGCATATGGACAGATAACTAATCAACGTTCTATCTCTTCGGCATTAAGTCCTCTGGTAGAATGGTGGACGAAAAATGGAGATGTTGGTCGCATAAAGCAAGAAAAGCAGACGCCGAACAAACTCGCGAAATTCCTTTTCATTTGCATTATTACGGTAATGAGACTGAAAAGCCGAAAAATGTCGGGCTTTTGTCACAGAGGGATTGTCCGCCTGGTCCATTCATTGATTACGTCGGTAGACGGGGTATACGCGGTACATAATATCTCAGCTAATCCATCCTAAAGATAATGAGTGTGGTGGGCTTTGTTTTTTTATTTTTGCTCTAAATTGCTCAATACAACCGGACACCATAAATTGCGCCTGCTTATTTAATAACAAGCTGTAATTACGCATCAACTGGTTTTGTGATAATCTAAACCATAATTTATTAAACTTATCGATTTATTATTTATTTATTACGATTAATTAATTACAAATTAAATAAGCAACAGTTAAAGTAGAAAATCGATCTAATCTCTCATTAAAAAATCTACATATAAAAAATTAGAAAGTATTTATGAAGAAAGATATGAGTTTAAAAAAAAGATATATTATCTCAGAAAGTATAAAGATCATCAAATAAAAAATCTTAAAAAGGATCCAAATATATAAAAATTCAAGAATCTAAAGATTTAACGATGCAGTGATTCAAAAGTTTTAAAAATTTAAGAATCAGAAAATACAAGAATGTATGAAATTTAAATACTGAAGAGCATTTTTTATATTTTTCAAATAATTCTTGGCTCAGGGAGAGTTGACCTGAAAAAATTTTTAACTACGGTTTTAAAGAAAGTCAACATCGATATATTACTTCACGACATAAAAATTTAGTAAATTTTTTAATAAATTAAAAAATTCTTGAAATTTAAAAATTTAAAACATTTCTAATACATTCTTCACGCATTTTTTTAAAACTTTTAAGAGAATTTTGAATTATTAAAAATAATTCTAATAATCAACAATTAAAGAATTTCCATTAACATTATAAGATCTTAAAAGTCTGAAATATAGACGTTATGTAATTTCATATTTATTCACCTCTTTTTATAGGAATAATATATGTACGGCCGAATGGTTCGCTCTTTAAACGCACGTTACTTAATTTGCGAGGTTCGCGGGAGATGTTAGCGAAATCGCAGACCGCGCTCGTCTAGATGTATCTCGTTAATGTAATTTCGCCGAATACATACAGGCGTACGTGTATCGCGTCTCTTTCGCGCAGCACGCCCGGCTGAAGGTACGCCGACAAAAATCTACAAAGAGAAAATTTACCGATGACGGCGAGAGTAAAGCGATGCGAATATAACGCGCCGCGTGAAAGGAAAGGGTTGCCTGTAGAAAATAGAGATCTAACATCGCGAAAAAGAGAAAATTCCACAAAATAATTTTTGTCATAAGAAGAAAGGAGTCAAAGAGGAAAAGAGAACTACCATTTGTTATACTTTGAACAAAATCCTGTAAGAGGAGAGAGAGAGAGAGAGAGGAGGACAAGGTGCACAGTGTTAAATAATAACATAATAGTATTAATGTAACAAAAAATGTAACAATAAAAGTGCGCATATAATACAATAATAGAATTGCTTACCTAAATTTAAAAAATTTTAGTCTTTAAGATCTTTACTCAGTTTATAATTGTTTTCTTCTTTAAGAATTAACGAATTCTGGAATATATTCAATAATTAAGAGATCCAGTCATATTTTGGTTTCACAGATTTTTAAAACTCGAGAACACCGAGGAGTTCCTGATGTAAATTTTAAAACTAAAATTTGTAAACTCGGAATTTCTAAATATTTTATTAATATTTAAAAAATAATTCTTTCCCTTTGTCTGTCTCTCTTTCCTTTTTTGTTTCTCTCAAAAGGATAACAGTGATGACGCAAACGCAACTTCTTTACGCTTTGTAAACATTACTTACAGAAAATTCAATAAAATTTACTGCTTTATTAGACGAAATTTCAGGAAATAATTTATTAATATTGAATATAAATCTTACAATATACCCTTTTCAAAATATATATAAGCAAAATGATTATATGACACATGAATTATATGACTGTCGATTTCTAAAGAGAATTTGACGGCACCATTGTTCGAATAATACATTTTCTCTTGTGGTTGAGTAAAATGCGAAAGAGAGAGAGAGAGAGCTCGAGAGAGTTTATCAAGGTTCCCTGAAATTAGACCGGAGGAGGGAAACAGACAAGAGACAGGGCGAAACAGAGTAATCCTCGCGGCCAAGAGTCACGGACCCAAGGGTGGACGAGGGTGGTTGCGCCCTGCATACGCGTAACAATAGTTTAATATTCATATTGTCACGTTCGAGTCAAAGGAGCGGCGCGCGGCGGTGTGCGCGGGCACCGCGTCCTAATTCATCGGACAAAAATTTGTGCTCCCTTTCAGGGGGTGTATTCGCGTCGCTCGCTGATGAATTCACTCGAAGTCATTGACGCGACAACATCGCTGCACCACCACTCGCAACTCGGACTCGTAATTAAACTTAGCCCTCTACGGTGCGTCTCAATGTGTTTTCTGACTGATTCAAAGCTGATTCGCCGTCGATGAAAGTGTTGAGGCATCAATTGGCGCGGGGGGCGATAACGGGATTGGTAATTTAAATGGTTCCGACGAAGCCGTTTTTTGATTAAATCTGCCAAAGCCGCGACCTGCACAGAAAAAAAAGAAGTGCAGTCAAATCAATATTGATATACTTGTATATACGCAAGAATGTATACATAAAATCTTGAAATAAGATTATATCACGTTAAATGAAGAAAACGTGCTTGAATGCAGTCATTTATATAGTTAAACAAAGTTTCATATAGTTCAACCAAGAAAAAAAAGTTAAAATAAAAAGTTGAAATTCTTATAAGAAGATCATATCTATATTCTTGCGTATTTGACACTTTTTTCTGTGTGATAACGAAAAATATTTCGTTAATTCTTAACTCGGCTATACCTAAAAATACCTAAAAATTGCCTTTTAATTTTTTATTTCTTTTTATATTTCACAATGTATCCATTTTTCAAAAATTATTATTAATCAGAATGTGAAAATATAAGTAATAAAATAACAATTATCACGACTCGTTTTACAAAATTTTTCTATGAAAGAACATAGGTTTGTATAATAATAAATTTTCCACGTAAAAGATTCTTCGCGAGTAAACGAAAATTTATCTTGCGAAACTATACAATATTATAAACACATACATTTCTACGGTTTTTTTTTCTGTTATCCTTGTCAGTGTCGCTGTATCGAGAAAGGGCCTTAGGGATGTTAATTCGCGGAAACGAGAGATATCAGAAAAGAGGCTCCTGTTAATAACTTGTCAAGTTTTCCTCGATAAAACTTCCGTTGAGGGAGAAAAGGGCGACACGTCGTCGAGACATCCGACGAACCACGAACGAGTTCACAAAGACGCCGCTTTAACTTCGCAATTTTAGAAAAGGGGAAAGCCGAGAGAGAGAGAGAGAGAGAGAGAGAGAGAGAGAGAGAGAGAAGTAGCGAGGCTATCCTGACGACTGAACGGTATTCGGATTTCGATATTGGCCGTCTCGTAAAATCTGATGGGGAATTGCTTTACAATTTTGCAAAAGATATTAATCATTATTAGCACATATTAATTAGTTTTCTTATACTTCTATCATAAACCCTTAAAATAAAAAAAATATTCAATTTCTATGTCGCAACTTCTGCTGTGATATCTATCCTTCTTTATAATAAGATTATCTTCAAAATATTTAAATTTAATGTGAAAATCATCATCGTCATTAAATTCACATCAAATTTACCCTTGATTCCTTATGTGATTCAATGGATTTTCTTTCATTCTCTTATTCAATAGCGTCTTCTTTATTTAAATCACGTGATCGTGTGACAATTTCAATGTTTTCTTTCAAGTCAATTTAAGTAATTGAAATTTAAAGTGATATAAATAAACCAAATGAGTTTAATTGCTTTCATCTTACTTAATTCTGTCGCAAATTCCAAGGCTCTTTAGCGAGCCGATCTACATCTGTTTATCATCCGAAGGATGCGACCGGCGCATCGCGGCCTGTCCGCTATTTATTGCATCTCTCCCTCTCCTTCATCGGCGCCGCGCACCTCGCCGGGGGGTGAAATCGCAACGAGAGGCGGCCCTTCTAAGGACATCCACGATTGGGCGCCGAAGGGATGTGCCGGCCTCTCGGTAATAATCCTCGCGGTGTTCTTGGTCGCTTCATCGTTCGCATTTAATGAGGGATGGAACGAGCGAAAAGAAGAGGGTGGCGCGGCGGTGGTCCGGACGTATCGCAAAGACGTTTTATTTATTTAATCAAGAAACGCGAATAAAAAACATAGTAAAGCAAAAGGCGAGAGATACGAGGGCACATTTTTGTAATAATGACAATTATTAAAGATATTAATTACTTTAGTAAATATATAATATGTACCTATATTATAATAATATAATTATATATTTTACATGTTATCATACATGCGAACGCACACTGCCCAATTATTTTTAAGTTAATCGACATAAAATAACGACGTTGTTTAATTGATTATTCGCTTAAAATTTCGTTTCTGTTTTTATTGCGGACGTCTTTACTGTTGAACGTACGTAAATACTCAGCGTCTACCGTCAAAGGGCTAATATGCCGAAAGTACGACGTATGTACGCGGGGCGGAAGGTATCGATACTCCGATAGCAGCCACCCCCCGCGGCGCGGAACACCTGTGTCCTGCCCCTGCGCCGCAATGTTGTCCTCGACGACGAATCTTCGCGTCGTCATTTCGTTACCTTCGAAATATTAATCTTGGTCGCTGGCGAACACACGTGCACGCCTCCAATCTGTACGACGACGACGACGACGACGACGACGACGGCGGCGGGGCGGCGCGGGCGGTGGTGGCGACCACGACGACAACGACGACGACGACGGGGGAGGAGGGGAGGGAAGAGGCACGAAACGAACATTGTGCGCACGCCATAACAGCGTAGCAATAACAGCGTTCCATTATATGTAGCTACACCGCGAGCGGCGAGATTGCAAAACATGCCTAGATTAATGTTTTCTCATCCCGCGGCTTTGTTGTGCAACGCGGGGGCGAAAAGAGGTGGGGGGGTGGGGGCGAGGGAGAGGCAGAGGAGTCTGGAGCGGGGGAGGGTGCGGCGCACCCTCTCCTGCCTGCCTGCCTCTCGGAGCCGCGGTTCTCTACTTCTCTCTCCTGTCGTCCCCTCGCTCCGCCCCGCCAACCACCCCCGCCTCACCCCGTTCTATATACAATCGCGTCATGCGACAATGAACAGTACGAATTACGTTGCATTCTCTTTTGCGGCTCTCTTCGATCGGCCCTCCGCGCGCGCAGTTCCGCAGCGCGCGTTATTATTCCGCGCGTCGCGAGGAAGAGAGTTACCAGCGTGAAATAACGGCGGCAGGTCCCGAGTGATGAGCAAATTAGAAGGAATGTCGAAACAAATTATGACATATATTTTATGTATATACAATATATGTTACATACGCATGTATGTATAATATACAATACTATATATGTGTATGTACTATATGTGGAGGGGTAAAAGCCATATAGTGGTGTAACTATCTATGCACACGAGTCAAATTTTTTTAAATATTGACTCGTGTGCATAGATGCAATTATATATTGTATAGATTGCATCTATGCACACGAATCAATATCTTAAAAAATTTGACTTACACCACTATGGCTTTTATCCCTCCATGTATAAATGCATTAATTAAATCTGTTAATAAGGGAAGATCCCCAACAGAGAAATTTGAAAAGTTATAAAATTTTGGCAATAGAGGATGTCCCGATATGTAACTGTTATGAACTATTTTTTACTGCTCAAATTTACCCTGAAAAATAAAATCAACTCCTGGAAGTTGGCCTATTGTTTTAGTTTTAATATGTCAGTTTCATAATTTTTTTAATTTACGAGTTGGGGTTCTCCCCTCGTAAATCATTAATGGATCAGGTCGCATATGCACAAATTTAAAATTCTCAAACTTAATTTTGAAAAATAATTCTCGTCTTTTTTGACGGAATAGAACATTTTTCTCGAGAACAATAACTCGAAAAAATGGTACAGTACCTACTTTTTGATCGTTTCATGAAGAATCACTCTCTTATTGGTTGCAGCATAAATTACTTTCCCTTATATATACATATGTATATATATGCCCTGAAAAAAATCACCGTATATCCTTCTCTTTGTATTTTTCGCTCGCTGTTGTTGGCGTTACATGAAAGAAAATATCAGGATGAAATTATTCATTAAGTTTAATTTGCTAGCACAGCTCATATTCCAATATCTTTGTGAATTTTCAACATATATATAAAATTATGATTATCTGACACGAAAAAATTACTAATTAGCAGTAATGAAAAGATATTTAATCAGCAAAATTAAATCACCTGTGTTCGACAGAGATAGAAAGAAAGAAATGGGAGATTAGAAGAAGAGGGAATTAAAATAGAAGGATTAAAATGTAGTGAATAATTTTTTTTATTAAAATTCCTCTTTTTACACTATATACGTGCATACCACACGTCTACGTCATCTAAGTCATGGTATTCTTAAATTTTTATAAATAGATTTGTTCAATTATATTAAATACTTTTTAATTATATTCTCGATGAACCAGTCAGCCGTAAATTGCAAGTGCTCACCAGGTAGTGAAAGATAATAAACCTTGCCGGCGGTTTCCATTGCGCGTAATCCGAGCCAGTCCTACGAATGACGAATCAATAATATATGCATTGAGCGACTATGTTTTTAAATCAATCGCGCGAGTGTGTACCTGTTGGTACAGCTCACTTTGCTGCAACTTCTGCACCTCCTTGGCCTGGCCAGGCTTGTAGAATCCAAACCATTCTGTCTCCACTGGTTCGACCATTGTATCGTTCTCGAATTTAACGAGAACTAAAGCTCGAAGCTTTTGAAGATTATTCTTATATTCCTGTTGCGACATAATCAATATAAATAACAAAAATATTGATTAATATTTGTATAATGTAATTTCTATTTTACTGTCCCTGTCTTATAATTTTATGATAATATCGTTAAAGTTCTGTATCGCGCGATAAACATTATGTAAGATACGTCACAGTCATTTAAATCATGACGCAAGATGTGCCTCACTTACACATAACAAGTGATGTAGAACATATTCATGATTTATATCAAATTTGAAATTCTAATACATGATTACACTTACCGTGTTGTTAACATTTTCATTATTGATCTCGGCAAGGAAAAGATTTTTCCTTTGATATTCATCCTCCTGCAAGGGATCGTGCCAGAAAGAAGCTTGTATCAACGAGTTTTGAACGTACCTAAGGAAAAGATTAAAACACTAGAGAGCGGTTTCCGTTAAATGACGCTAAATAACTTCGAAGGTCACGTAAGCGTGACCAGTACCATAAATATGCGCCGAGGTGAAGCATGCGACGCATGTAATTGCACAATCGAGATGTATCTGAGCACTTTGGTATGCCGAAAACACCTTGATGCTGACCGCCTAAAGATATCAAATTCAACATTGGAGGATTGGGGCATCTCTGAGCTACTGCTCTCCTAAAATACAGAACGACGTTACACACCAAGGACTGATTGAAATTTTACATGGATACCGCAAGGGATTAAAGAATTAATAAACAAAACAATTTACAGGAATTGACCCCCTTGTGAGAAGCCAATGGCATTGTATCCATTTTGGAGATTTGTGTCTTGCGACAGTTGCTCGCACACGTGCTTTATTTGATCATTAATATTTCCGAAGTAGCTGTTCTCAACATCCTACAAGAAAAGATGTTACGTCTTGATTCTGCATTAAAACAAAATAGAATAATAGCGCAAAATTGTAAGCGCAAAAATAATATATGATTATATCAGACAGTTGCATAGACTTTCATAAAAAGGTTTATATATACAGATAAAAGAAATTAAAATAAACGAATCAAATATAAATTCAAGAACACTTGGGGCAAAGGACAGGAGATAAAGATGTAAGATAAATTTCATACTTATATGGAACATTTTTCCAAATATATGTTTTCGAAATTATTGATAAAATCATGTCCAACCTCTATCTCGTTGTTCCCAATACGTATGGAATGGACATAAACCCCAGGGATTTCGGCTTCAAGGATCCGTTGTATTTTTCCAAGGCTGAAAGAGAAGCAGCAACTATCACCTGCAAAAGATATTTATCTCTGCTTTTATCTCTGTAATAAAACGAAAGGAAAGGCTAAACAATGAAAAACTGAAAATATCAGAATACTCCAAGTCAAAAGAAAAAAACAAATTCTACATTTGAATAGAATTGAGTGAGTGATATTTATTAATGGTATTTTTATTTCCCAAAGAAATAAAAAAATCCAGAGACTGTGAATTTAGGACGTCTTGAATTATTCGAGATACTAGAAATAAACAACAGTGGATCTCTGTGAAGGCAAAATTTAGAATCTTCGTTATGACTTTGTTATGACTTTAAACGTATATTATGCAAACTAACTGATATTATTCCACTTGCTAATTATAAGGAAACTTCTATCTCCATAATTTACTTTATTTTTAAACGATAAAGATATCACAACATTTGTACACGCATAAATACCGATAAGTGCGTGATAAGTGTATCTAGTCTCCATAACGAGCTCGTTTTAAGGCAATTATACAGAAAGAAACGTTCTTTATTCACGAAGTGAGATCAGGTTTAATTTGATGATTGGGCGCAAAAGATATTGCAGCTAGTTTGTTGCTGGTAATTACCGCAGCGGAGATTACGGCAAAATGTAATCCTGTGGAGGGGGGAAAAAAAACGTGCAGGAAAGCGCGGAAAGTGAGCGTTTAGGTTTAGAAAGTGAGGAAGTGGAGTATTGAACGCGGGCGGTCGGAGATCACCTACCCATTCCGTGCCAGAGCACCACCGGCACCGGCGAACCGTCACCGGTTGTCACACCCCTTTCCTCCTCGCGTAAACAACGGCCGGCATTCGCGAAGAAAAGTATCACGGTGACGAGAAGTAAGCAGGCACGACTTATCGTCGGCTCCACCGCGACGCGATCCATGTCGACCGTCGACCGCGCTTATGTTGAAGCAACTAACGCGAATCGACGCTTCGCAACGCTTTTTGCGACACCGTTAATCATCGCCGGCGGTCGGACGCAGCTGGGCGCAGCTGAGCGCGGCAGCAGCTGAGAGTGACACTCGGAGCATACACGTGAATGTGCGTTTTTATCGCGATTCGCGTGCGTTTAACCGACGACCGACGCGCCACGCATTGCCCGCATCGGCAAGTTTCTCGAGACGCTCGTTCGGTAATATAGATTTCTGCATTGCAAATTCGTCGTTCGTCCCGATTATTTCATTAATTACAGCGCTTTGGCGTCACTTCTCTAGAAAAATCTTATATTTCGGTCGATCTAACGTGATATTTAATTTGATATGCTAAAACGTATGTGTAATTTATTATAATAAAAAGAAAGATTTGAGTAAACCTTCGAAAATTAACATTTGTCAGTAAGAATAATTTAAAAAATTATAACTTAAATGAATTTTTATCCGTGGAGAGGATTTTTGTCTATTTTAACTATATTACGACTATATCCATGATCTAAAAATTTATCTTTCAAATTTCCAAATTTATTATAATTAAATTATATATTAACTTTTTCAAATTTATTATACGTACGTATATTCGATGTTCAGCACAATATGTACACACAAATCAAATTAGCATATTGCAAAAATAAAACAATTGAAAAGAAACATATTGCTCTTAGAGAAAGGAGAGAAAAAGAATGTAAAAATAAAAAGAATAGTATCCGCTGACAAGATATAAGCAGTGTCACTCTTTTTTTTTAACAAAGCTCGATATACGTTTATGAAGAAAATAAAAGTAATTTTTCAGTTTTTATCTATTTTCAAGTTTAAGATTTCACTCGGGATTTCGTTTTTAAAATTCCGTTAATTATACATACAAGACATATACATATACCATTATTATAATACATCTTATTTTTCTGTATATGCGAACAGAAATTATACAAGAGAAAGAAAACCTGTATAAGCATATTTTATATATATAATTTCGATATAATTATACACGTTTAAATTTAAATTTTTTACCGAGGATAAATAAAAAAAATGATGTATAAAGATATATGTATAAAAAAAGATAATACGTACGTAAAGATATATAAAGAAAAAATAATTTAAAAAGAAGAGAGAAAATGACGTAATATTTGATGCTAGTCAATCGTGATGGAAATCACAATTACAGATTCACATTATGAATCGAGCGATCCTGAATTGTAACGCGATCCCAATAAGTACTTATAGGCGATATACGCGTGCAGGTTTACGGCCCGCCGTCGTGAAAGCGCATTACATCGCATCGCATCGCATCTCGTTGTTATTTCCGCGCATTAACGAATGCCATTCGTTCCTCGCGGTTGGCGGAAGAAACGGATCCGGGCGGGTTTTGGCGTCTCCCCCGTCGGAGGGGAAGACGCCGGTGGTTGGGGCGGGTGGAGGAATGGCGAACCAGTGGCCGTTTTTGTTTAGCGAATCGCCGCGATATCCGGAGCACAATGCGCGATATCCAAGCCGCTTGTTCCGGGGATACATTGTTTCCGTTCTTCGGCGTTCTGCCCGCGTATGGAAATGCAGTAATCACTTAAAGCGGATCTGTGCTGACGGCCATCGTCATCGGGCGGGAAAAGACCCGGGCTATTGTATGCGATCTCGTGGCCCAGCTTTCGTGAGTCGCCACGATTCTTCGTACTTCGTCACTCTGGGAAGAAATTGTTTAATAACTCTCGCTATACCAACAATAATTGAACTCCATTTGCTGGACTTGGTTAAATCTTAAATCTAAGAACGATCGAGAGTTTTCAGATTATTGATTATTTATATGCTTATCCTTATTATCCAAGACAATCGTGTTCTGAGATTATTTAATGAAACTTGTGTATGATTTTAACATTTTTAACTCAAAACATAGGTCCGTCTTAAATTCCGATTTAATAATTTCAAGCATAATTCAAAGATATTGATTAAAGTTTGATAATCCGAAGTAAAACAATCGAGTCATTTATGTCGATGGAAGTTGATGGAGTTCAGCGATTTCCAAGACAATGATTTAAATCAATAATTAACGGTTGTTATGTCGATGGAAGTCGATGAAGTTTAGCGACATCCAAGACAGTGTGATTTAAGTCAATATAATTAACAGTTATTATCATAATAATCTTCTTGATGATTCGATTAATCTCAATAATAATATTCCTCATATCTAAGTATACTAATTTGTATAAATTGTCTCTTAAATCTTTACTTTTGGACGATAAAAGTACAGTAAGGAAATACATAAAGGGCTAAGAAACAAAAGACGATTTTTAAAGACGTGTTTTCGCAGAAAACCAGGAATAGACGTTTTCGAAATCATAAATACCGAGAGAGGAAAGAGATGCGGATAAGGGAAGCGGAAGGGTTGAGTTTGAGGAGGAAAAGGGGTAGGGGGGAGAGGCAGGGAGACGGAAGGAGGCAGAGATCGATCGAGGAGATGATGGAAAGGGAGATCGACATATTAAATAGGTGGGCAACGGCTCCGAGTGCAATGCCGGCCAGTCCAATGAGTAACAAATTAACCGGAAATCTTCCTGAGAGGTCTCAGGGGTAAGATTCAGGATGGTTGCGGTTAAGAAATTCCTCGCGGAGGAAATTTACTATCCGTTTTCCCCTTTCGCGCAACATCCGCGGGAATATTACGCAAATCCGTCGAATTAAATTTACTCCAACTCTCTGTGGACAAAAGAAGCTTTATATATTTTACATTATTTTAGATTTTTTTCCACTTTTGTGTTCGATGTAATCGCGAAATCTGTTATACCAGGAGATTGGATATAAAGTTCTTCTACACTGTTAAATTCGTCGTGTCAAATTATACTTAATTTCAGTGATTTTTAACCATTCCTATATTATCAGTCGCCAAAGAATTAATGAAGAGATAAAATATACATATAATTAGATACTTTTATTTCCTCTACAATCAGTTATTGCACCAAAATCATCAGTTATTACATTTAAAAATAATATTACAAAATTTTAATAATTTAAAACATTCAAATTCATTTTCTGGAAAGCTTCGTTTTTTGAGTTATTTCATCGTTACGCAGCAAATGAGCGATTATCACGCTTTTAAAAAGAAATAAAGCAAATAAAGTAAACTTTTGCGTGCAAAACGCAAAAGACGAAAAAATATTCCGTTTCCGGCGATAACGGAAAGACGCTTTGCCTTACTCGCGAAAGGATTAACGAAAGGATCGACGAAGAGGTTCCCGGTAATGGCCCGAAAATCGGCGCGGAAGAGTTCACCCCTTTACGTCCGCGGCCGGTGGCGAATACGCTGTGACGCGCGCTACCACCCCCTCCCTCCCGCCTTCCCGCGCTACTTCCCACCCCTCGCGCCGCCGCCGCTACACCTCCTTCCGCGGCGTAATGAATCCAGTTTGTCCAACTCCACCGCCTTCTCCGGCTTCGCCGTTGGATTTTCCCGACCTAGCCATCCTAACCATCCTGACCGTCCATCCCAACCACTCCATCCATCCATCCATCCGTCCATCCACACCGCGGTAACTGCGCTACGTGAATCACTGTGCTTTTCGGTGCCACCCCCGCGGCGGCGGCCAACCCGCGCAGTCATTTTGCATCTCTCCTCCTATCCCGTTACCCCTGCCGCTCGTCCCCCTCCGCGACCGCGGAGCTACGGGCCGCGCGCGCCCGATGCCCGTAATTACATCGAGTTCCCTTGACGATGGGGGGAACGCGAGAGGGAAGGGGCCGGTGTGTAGAGGTAGAGGTTCTAATTAATCAGCTAGCCGCAACGCGCGCGAATCGTTCCCGGCACACGCTGCGGCACGCCTATAGGTTGACCGTCGACCAAAGCACCGTGGGCCCCCTCGCCCCCCCCCCCGCGCGCGGGGGGTGGCTTTCCTCTCTCAACCCTCTCTCGGTTCGGCCGACGTTGTTAACTCTTAGACGCGTTCGCTCGCGTAGCATAATTTTAGTTACGCGTCACGCGATTTGTATCGCGACGAATAAGTATAGGATTATTCTTGAATCCGTTCACTCGCGAACGAATGTACGTGTTGTAATAAATGCGACAAGAAAATACGACATAAAAAAAGATAATAGTCTCGGAAAGAGACTACTGTTCCAAAAAAAAAGCGCCAAAGGATTAAATGCGCTTGAAATCGCATTTAATTTAAAAAGCGACCCTGGAACGAGCATAAAAAATATATGTTTATTTATATAGGAGTAAATTCTCCTAATTTTCACGATGTATCAGAGTAGATATTTTTAATTAGTATCTAATAATTTGCATGTACTTTTCTCTGCACGACTCTTATATTTTATCTGTCTTGATCTTAAATTCTTGTATAGTTTCAGAAATGTAATACATTGCAATAAAGATGTTATTATTATTATTCTTAATATCTTCTCGCGATAAAAAGGGGATGATATCATTTCATCAGGCCGGCCTGAATTTGCAACCGAAACGTTGCGCGTTGCAACGGAGGGTTAATCGGCTCACCGTTCGCCGAGGAACGGCGGAAAATTGACGTTCTTTGTTGCCGCTTTATTCCCCGGCGGCTTTTCAGCGGCGGATCTTCCTCGCCCCTTATCAGGGAGCGAAAGAGAGAGAGAGAGAGAGAGAGAAGGGGGGATTTTCGCAACATTGGTTTCAGGCAATAATTACTCGTTGGAAACCACCGAGCTTAGAATACAGGATTGAAGGTTTCGCCTCGGCCGCAGCTGCAGTAGCGTCGTGCTAATGAATCTATTTTGCCCGTTCTCCATCCATCGGTCCTCCCCTCGCTCTCTCTCTCTCTCTCCCTCCCACCTTCCTGCTTCCTTCGTCGTCCTTCCTGCAGTTATATATCGAGACCGAAATATCGACGCTCTATATGTCGTAGCCACAGCGACGTAAACAAATATCGTTTTATCGCTTTATCGGTAATGCGATATATAATCACTGTGCGAAAATATGATACGAGCGCAATCGTAAACGCCGTTTGCGAAACACAGACAGAGTCGCAATCGGAGTTCCTAGAAAATCGCGGTATCGCAACTGATCGCAACCGTGTTATTTTACAACGCAATACGATAATTCGCAATCAATTTCACTACGATGACGTTAATAAAGAAAATTCTATATGTATTATTACCTGTTCGCATACATCCTTATTTATTTTTAATTGTGTTTTTTCGAGCTTTTAATTATTTTTCCGTTGGTTTTTATTTCTTCGAGATTAATATATTTAACATTTATTTATTATTTATATTTAACAAATTTTTTTAATTTAAAGTATTATTAATAAATATATTAATATAATATTATACATTTATTATTAATCGGTATATAAACTTTTTCGATGCCGATAATAATTTCTAATTGATCGACTGTCAATCAGCAAGCAATCTTGATATTTATTGCTTTGATTATCAACTAAGTAAAGTATCAACCGACTATCGGTAATCTACGGTGAATTGAGAATGCTGGATAATAAAAGTGTTGCCTTATCCACGGAGTAAGATTGGCGGGTATTGTATCAATCCCAATTTGAGCGTCCCGTGTGTTTGTATTCATCTAACTGTCATAACCGTGTCAGGTACTTTTTATTCGACATGGATAGTGATTACTACTCCACCGTATATACATGGTAAGTACGTAAACAGTCTACGTAACATTGTATTCAATTTTGCCATTAAGATAAAAAAATTTTCGTCAAGGTTATCTACTCCCAGCCTTCAAAATAATGTTTACATCAAGTGCTGTTTACAATTTACAATTATGAATCAGTCTGTGTACCTAACTCGCAACATAAATAATTCTATATTTTTTGTTCGTTTTGGTTGTACCAATAAGGCTGTATCCACTGTATCTTCACAGGTTTGAGAAGTGTGGGATTGTATCTGATATCAGGACGCACCTGCGGCAGAACCTGGTGAACGCTTTGAAGCGTAAGGACCTGAGGCTATGCAAGAGCAGAGAGGCGAAGTCGGCGAAACAGTACGTTTACGATATGTTAATAGCCGAGTATCTGTTTGGTCACAATTACTCCTTCACCCTGTCGATATTCGCTAGCGAAGTTCCGCTTTTAGTAAACTTTTGCAACAGCGCGCCCCAGCGCACCGCCGACGACGGTGACAGGGGCGGTGGTAGCGGGCACAATAAGTTGCAAAGCGATTATATAGCGCACACGCTGGAAACCCTGGGCATTGATCCCAACAGGCCCGAGGGCCAGTACATTATATCGAATTACATGAACAGCGAAGCACCGCTGTTGCTGTCCATTCTGAGCTCGATAGCCTCGCTCGTTGTCAACGCTCAGTCGTCAACCAGAAGGTCCATGTGCGACAGAGAGACGCAAGCTGACTTAGCTTTGGAAGCGAATCTTGCAGACGCGACGAAAATGCGGGCAATGAGGAAGAAAATTATGCAACAGAAACAACTGTACGATGACGAGTTGAAGACTAAGGAAAGTAAATTGAAGCAGCAAGCCACGGTTATAAAATATCAACTGAGTTCATTAAATGCAAAAGTGGAAGAAGCTCAGGTAATGCCTTCCATCATGTACATATTTGATACAAGATATTCCATATAAAATTATCACATTATTCTTTGGTAATCGCTCAATTAATAAGCAGTTTTCTGTGATAAACAGAGAAGATTTTCTCACATTGTATATATCATAATTTCCATTTAGGAAAAGATCTAGTCTGATAAGAAACAATTTAAATATATTACTTTATCTCTAATATTATTTTCCTTTATGTGTTTAGAATGTAATGCAATCTTTGACCCTGAAAGAAAAACAACTAAAAGAAAAGAAAGAGAGCAATGCGCAATGTATCTTGCAGAAGGAAATGGAGCTATCTATGAAACAAAATTTCTTAACACAAGAAACTAACAGGTACTTGACGAAACCGAGAAAATAGTTCATCTCTATAACTAGAAATACTAAAGGCAAATAAACAGTATCAATAATTAATATTTAACATCTCCGTTTAATTCTTTCTATTTTTCTAATCTTATTCTGTTCATATTTGTTCATTTTTGTTTGAAATAAATTTCTACAGATTGCAGAGAGAACGAGACAGTTACAGAAAGTTTGAGGGTGGTTTGAAGAAACTGCAACGAGAGCTCGTCAAAATGCAGAAGGAAGTGTCGCAAGGCACGACGAACCAGTGCGCTCAGAACAATCTCCGGGACATTCACGTGCAAACTGACGCGGAGAACCGCACGATAATGGACGAATGCAGAACTCTACAAAGGCAGAAGCTGGAGCTGACGAATCTCGTGGAAGAGCAACGATCGAAGATAGAACAGATTACGCAGCGCAGCGCCCAATTATCACGCCAATTGGAGGAGGTGCGTTTATTTCAACCGATCGAGATGCCGATTTCTGTGGCTCGAATTGTCAGCGCGAACGCGATCGTCAGCGAGAGCAGTTCCACGGAGGATATTCTTCAGGACGCCAAAATGCGACTAAAGCGCCTGGAGGAAGAGAGCTCCAAGGCCGATCAGTATTTCTGTAATTTCGTCAGCACTTCTTCGTAGCGAATAAGACATTCCAAAATATTGTTTATTAATTATTTATTATCATTACTGCACGCACAATTATCAACCGTGCACATTACATATCACGCATATCACTTGTAAGGGTTTTGATTTTCTTCATCTTCGGAAGAAAAAAAAGACTAAATCGAAACATGTATCAAAAAGTATCGGACATTTAGATAATTTATTTTATAAAATTGGATGTGTTAAAACATATAATATACAAATTACCGACTATCTTTTTGCTTTATTTTGAATTCTACGTTCATTACATGCAACATCAAACATTAGCATAGAAAATGTTAAGTCGAGCTCCTTTCTGTTGTTGTACATCATCTCCGTTTCGGGTCTGAACTCCTCCTAGTGCACTTGAATTAAGGATCATACCGAGCACTTGTGTTTTTTCGTGCATAGGATAAATCATACAGTTATTGAGCAGTTAAGGATTTTTTCTCAAAAACAAAAAAAAAGAAAATGGAAATTATAGTTACAAAAAAAGATAGAATATATTTTGTCTTAAAAAGTTTGAAACGTATGTATTACAAATTTCATAAACAGAGTAAATAAACACTCGAACAATTACATTGAACTAATGTAATTAAGTGTTAAATTATTTCACTTCTACTTAACAAAAATGCAGTTAATAAAACAATGTTTACTTTTACTTATAAACGGTTAATAAATGTTAGTAAGATTTCTTAATTAAAATGAGAAAATGTTATATAAAAAATTATTAACTCACAATAATTGTACGATTCACTCTGTGTACATAGTACATAATCTACTTTAACACTTAATTAGCTACAAAGCTTAACATACTACTGTATCACAAGTATGTATCACAAATGTTATATGACATTATTGTAATAAAATCAACTAGCTGTAAAAAAAGCAAGAATAATATTTGTGTTCAGCTGTTGAATATATTAAATGTATAGAAAAGGATATTGTTTATCACGGCTTTCGCGGCCTTCACGTTCATGAGGACGATCCTTTGCGTACGGAGATTTTTCCTGAAAATACATTCTTGAATAAGTCTTCCGAATGCCATGATTTCTTGTGACTGATATTGGGGGAGGGGGGTAATTGACATCTATACTTTCTTGTTTTTGCTATAGCCGCCCATTTCGTCCTTTTAATGTACTCGAAGTAGACATCTTTATCAACTATGAAGTAATAGAAAATTGTTTTAAAAAATGATAACTTGATTTTTTTTCATGAAACAAGTCAGCTAGTTAATAAGAACTACAAAAATAATTGCAGCAGTTTCTATGTTACAAAACTTACGATATACGATGTGTAATAAATCTCATCAAAGTACGCGTAAAAAAAAAAGAAAATATACATGTTCATAGGACATGGAGCTACAAATGTATTGTATACATTTTTCTATATATTCTATATATTATAACTTTTGCAAGTGCATTAGTATCTTCTTGTCCAACATTTTCATATCGTTATTGATTTGATTATGCTGTATATTTCTTATAGCTAAGGGTTTCTCCTACTCTGTGTACTTTATGCATCCCAAAATGTAAGTAAATGTGTGAATGTTAAAGCATAATATATAATAATGTGATGATAAAAAAATTAATGTATCCTAAAGTAAGAAAATTAAAGATCAAGATTAAATTTAATTGGATTATTCTAGATATTATTCTGGTATATTATAACAAGATTCCAACAATTATAAAAAAGTAAGCAGAGAAAAAAAATAGAAATAATTATTCATAAAATATAAATGAAAATTAGCAGAACTAAAAAATCAAAGTTTATAACAAAATTCAAGAGAAAATAAATAGTAGGCTACGTTTTGAATAGAAGCTTAACTGTTTAATAACATTACAAAAATGCTAATTAATATTACTGACCTTACTGTAATGATGCTTTTCTCTATGTTCAGGAATGTCACCGTTCTGATGCGTGCCTTTGGCTGTAACATATGTAATGCGATATATATTTCAATATATAATAAATATTTGTTGATGAGTCTATATTTTTTGTAATAATAGCGGAAATATAATCACACAAACCTCTTTCGTCATCTTTTCTTCGTTTTTGTTCAGTCGTTGCTATGGATTCCTCTGCACGATCCTGTGTTAATTGGTTATTTAATAAATAGTATATGCATTCTGAATCGTGTGGTATGTGTAATGATTGTATGCAATAATTAAATGATAAACACATAATTACCCTTTTCCGTCCCTGTTTCTTTTCCCTACGCAGTTCTTTCTGTTCGTCACGTGCTTTCCCTTTACTGGAACGTTCTTTCTTATCAAGAACAGCCTCTGCGCGTCTTCCTTCCTGCTGAATATACAAAAATATTTATGCCAAGAGAAAACGTGGAAATATATAACAATTAAAACATAGATATAACGTAGAATGTATCATCACCTTCGGGACGCTCTCTACTTTTCTTCTTTTTACATCTGAAACTGAATAAAAATTTTATAATATTAAAATATACAGAGAGCAATAAAATTTTTTTTTATATTTATAATTACACGATTTAATGTTTGATCGTTTAGTCATAGTACAAACCTCTCTCGGGACCTTCTTGTACAGGACCCGAACTAGCACTACTATTTGACACGCTGGAAAGATCTCGGTCTAAATTGTCTACTCCACCGCTATAATAGTGTTCTTCCTGAAAATATAAAATTTGCATTTTTATATATTGTATAATTGATTATACCAAAATTGAAAGAAAATATGGAATATCAATTTCGAGATAAGTTATCATATAATAATAATATATTGATATATATTGATATATATATATATATAGATACAAATTACGGTATTTCGTTTACAAAAGCACGGAACAAAGCTTTTTATTAACATTAACTTTATAAGAAAGCATTTACGATTATACTATACGCTTACTGAAATTCTTTTATTCAAATTGCATTTTCTATTAAATTCCATCTTAACTTTCTCTTTTCCTTTCGGAACATTCCGTGTAAAAATATTTTAACATAATAATTACCTTATAATATTTGCGATCCTTCTTATCTAATCCCTCATCGTCTTTCACTTCTTCTTTTTTCACATATTTCTCTTTTGCTTCCGAAACATCCTTACTGTCTTCTTTCTTTCTGAACTTCTCGGAGTTTTCGCTATTCAAAGAATTGATATCGCTGTAAGATTTCCATACTTAACATATCATTTGTCAAATTAGTCCCAGTCCATAGATGTTTTAAGCCCCAAACTCTAAAAAACTGATCAATCACAGTCAAATTTTTGAGGAGAATAATCGACTGTGATTAGTGAGTTTCTTAGGGCTTAGGGCTTAAAATACCTATTGTGATTTGTGACTGAGACTTAAGGAAAACGCTGTCAGGACTTAAACGGTCAGAACTGAATCTTGGTTGCCTAATAATATAATTCGAGTGAATTTTACGTACAATTTTTTACCTTAGCAAACCACGCGCCGTTACTTACAGACTTAAAACGCAGTCTCAACCAAAGCTGGAATAGTACAATTATATAATTAAATTGATAATCAATTTAATCACACTATAGCACACATCTTGTAGGAAATTAGAAATAAATGATATAAAAAATACGGAATACATCGGATATGTTACGAAAAATAACACTTCAGCCAGGATTCGAACCTGGATCTCTCTCATTCCGTGACGGGTCTCAATTCGACCACTGAGGCATACCGATTAATTCAATCGGCAGAATTGTTTAAGACAAAATTTTTAATTATGTAATTCGTTACCGCATTTTTTTTCATATGTTAAATAGTTAAATGAAAAATAAATAAATAAAATATATGCCGTTTTAGGAGTCACCAGAGCTTAATAATATTTTTGTGTAAATTTATATACTTTTTCCACACACACACTTTAATTGCGCGCCGATTATTTATCGGTCTTGAAACACAGTTTTTTGTTGGAATAGTAAATTCAACACATTTAAATCCCAGGTAGGATTCGAACCTGGACCTCTCTCCAATCCCTCCGATAGTAAGCTGCGAAGATCTAAGTAAATCCAAAGGCGACATAGTCTCTTTACTTACGAGAATCACTTGTTAGCCAAAATTTCACTTATTGTTAATGTTTATTTACGTCATCTGAAATAAGGTCATTCTCCTAAATATTTACTGGTTATTGCGATGAATATCACTACATGTCTTCATCTCATAAGTAAAGAGACTATGTCGTCTTTGGATTTACTTAGATCTTCGCAGCTTACTATCGGAGGGATTGGAAAGAAGTCCAGGTTCGAATCCTATCTGGGATTAAATGTGTTGAATTTACTGTTCCAACGAAAAACTGTATTTCAAGACCGACAAATAATCGGCGCGCAGTTAAAGTGGAAAAAGTACATAAATGCACACAGAAATATTATTAAGCTATAAAAGATCTCATATCCCTAAGACGGCATATATTTTATTTATTTTTTTTTATTTAACACATATGAGAAAAAGATTAGAGATAACGAATTATATAATTAAAAATTTTGTTTTAAACAAGTCTGCTGATTGAATTATGCCTCAGTGGTCGAATTGAGACGCCAGTCACGGAATGAGAGAGATCCAGGTTCGAATCTTGGAGTGTTTTTTTTCGTAATATATCCGATATATTTCGTATTTCTCTCATATCGTTTATTTCTAATTTTCTAAAAGATGTGTTATAGTGTAATTAAATTGATTATCAATTGTGCTGTTCTAGCTTTGGTTGAGACTGCGTTTTAAGTCCGTAAGTAACGGCACGTGGTTTGCTAAGGCAAAGAATTGTACGTAAAATTTACTCAAATAATATTATTAAGCAATCAAGATACGGTCTTGACCGTTTAACAGCGTTTTCGTTAGTTTGATTGCATATCATGTTGATCTTATTTATTTAGATTATTTGTCCCTCCCCCCTCCCCCCATAGCTCCGACAGAAATTTTGAAATTTTATTATGTTCCCATTTATTATATCCGCATGTCTTTTATTAAATTTTCGTATATAATTTTCTACATAAAATATCAAAGAATAAAAAAAATACAAGTTCCAATGCAACTGTGTATATATTTTTAAATATTTATATATTACTTACTGATGCGTTTGATTGGAGGAACTTCGTTTTTCTCGTTGCTCCTTGTTTTCCTTTTCTGGTCGAGCGTCTCCGTTATTATTTTCTTTCACTCCTACTCCATTGCTAACTTTATCGCTCGTTTCACTATTCGTTGTGTCTTGTGTCTTAGCCTGTACAAATAATAAAATAAATAACTTTCTCAAACACATTTGAGATATAATTTCTTTCTCTTTATGAATTTATATCGATTATATAAAAAAAAATCTTTTTTTACCTTGTCGCCCACATGGTGAAAGTCTGATTCGCGTATCATAGTGGGAGTTTTAGCTTTCAGTTGCCCACTATACGATGTGGCTAGAACGTGCAAATCCTGACGCTGGCCACGCTCTTCCTCCCTCACCTTTTCCACCTTTCGTTCGAGGATCTGAGAGAGTTTCGCCAAGACCGGGAAATGTGGCAATATCTTGATCAATATTATCAAAGAATTCCTTATTTGCACATAATCCTTAGAATCTAGACACACTACGATAGCCTGTCAAAGAAAATATTAATTCGATCATAAGTGCTTTTTCTCAGCACTGAAATAACATTTTCATATTCAACTATGGCTGCGTTCGGGGAGCGCGCTATTAGCGCTATTTGCTTATTCTATCCTTGTTTTATACCTGATAAGCGATAAAGATAGAATGATGCAATAGCGCTAATAGCGCGCTCCCCGAACGTAGCCTATATATAGCACATATATTCATAAGATTGCGTAAATACCTTTGTGATCTTATAGTGCCACTTGTGGCACACATGTCTGTAATTTTCAAATCCGACCATATCATTCGCTTCAGAAAATTGATTGCTCACACGGAACTTGGTTACGAAGCCAGGGTAATTACTGCATTCCTATATTCATAAGATATTTGCTAATACATATTCAAAGTGTTAAATAAAAATACAAAAGATAATCAGAACCAATATTTAAAAGTGTAAAGCATCTTTTCGTTTTTCTCTGAAAAATTCGAGAAATGTGTTAATTCGTTGCTATTACATATTACTTACCTTATCAAATATGGCTTTCTCGGAATGCCATCTCATAACAGTTTCCAGCATAGCGCATAAAAATCTGCCATATCGATTTGCTTCGTTCTCTGTGCACGAAGTGACTGAATATGTAATATCACAGAAAAGCTGAAAGAGAAACAAATAATTTTGTCATAAAAATAGTTGTAGCAACGTATAACAAACTATAAATTTATTTTGTACAATAGTCTTGTGCAAACGAAAGTTGCTTTATAATAAACAAGTATAATTTATCGTTCTAGTGCTGTAACAACACATGAATGTATATTAGACAGAACTGTCTTACACGATCGTAGCAAAGCAGAGTTGAAAAATTTGCAGTCTTGAGGGAGTGGATGGTATGTACAAATTTCGCACAGTACATGGCGTCCACAGTTGTGAATGTACACCGTGGGAATAGGCACAACTGTAGAAATTGCGTTATCGTCTCGTTTTTCGCAGATTTAGCGCTTCGTGACAAAAACCATGTATCCTTTTCTTGTCTACAAGTCAGTTGCAAACGTACGGATATTATTATCGAAATATTGAATTGCTACATTATATAATCACGATAATTACATTAATTAAAAGAGATTACGAGATATTTTACCTCAGGTACGCAAAAACTTTTTCAACGTGTTCCTCTTGCTTCTTTTTTTCATCCTGCAGCTTCTCGATAAGAGTGGTATATCTTTCTTGTTCCTTCTTTCCTTTACTTACATTCTAAAAATCAGCATTACTCCCGGTTTAAATCAAGAATGTACGTTTAAAATAAACTATTGTCAGTCATAGTACTGTAATCAGTAATAATGTGTAATATTCGCATACCATGTCTTTGGAATTGTCGGCGGTTTGCGCTGCAAGTTGCTTCAACTTGCTAATTTCCCTTTGATAACTTTCCCCTGGCACGTACAAATCGTACATCGATAGAGACCAAAACGTGACTAAGAACTGCGGCGATATGTCCTCCCAAACTTTTAGAGGGTGTAATGGCCTGACAGACTGAGCAACAGGTGCCATAACAGCTTGCGCAGCTTCCGCGTACTTTAATTGTTTCATAGCCGTGGACATTTTCTTGTAATTTGGATCAGCTTTGCGGAGGGCGTCATATTTTATCTTTGAAAGAAAATCAATGTAAGACGATCCATAGAATAAGATATAATAATCCACGACAAATCGTCTGATTAAAAAATTAAACAGATATCTTTTCAATAAATTGGATAGATGATTTGTTTAAACAATATTATTGTCAAGAAGATTCGAACATTCATATATAAGTGGCTCGCTTACATTTATGGCATGCACAAACATTGGCCGTGCCAGAAAAAATGCGACATCTGCGTGTATGTGATTGTCCTGGAGCATAGAATGGATCGAGGGTAATCGTTCCACATACTCATCTACTGTCATAGTCGAACCCAGGAAAGTCCCAAATTGCACCAGCGTGTCCTGGCATTGATCGTACAACTTGCCTATTGTAAAAAAAAATTGAAAATAATATCTATGAAGGAAAACTTTTGACTCTGCATATAATTCTATTTACCAACGAGTTTTAAATGAGATTTATCGGTCTCCCTGTAAACGACGCAATGTTTCTGCTGTGCCATTAATAAGCACAGAGCAACCGCGAGATCCTGCTCGGCAAGAGCTTCCTTCAAACGCTGCGAGGATTTCTTCGTGTTGCGGACTTGACTAAAGTAACCGGCCTTGAGAGGAACAGTTTTTATATGAATTTGTCTGCGTCAGAATTACATTATGACATTGCATATTCATGCGACTGCCATACTTTACCTCGTTTTTTAATAGATCTCCGCCTGCCATAGCGTCCAGTTGATCAGACGTCATTTCTTCGGCTGCCTCGATACCAGCCATTTTTTGTACTATTTCTTTTAATATTAATAGATCTAGGCTGGAAGCAGAGCGGTATATTAAAGCAGCAGCAGCAAATTGATTTAATAGTTAGATTTACTGTAATATCTCGTTTATCTACGTATCTCGTTTATCTGAGAACGTACCTCTTTTGAGCTTTAAGTTGATTCGCTACATACTGTAGCAACCCTGTTAATTCGATGTTATACTTCTTAAATATCGCTCCGCAAAAAGAAGCCAGAGATTGCAGCCACAAAGATATACTGGTGCCATCGTGTTTAAATCTATCCCTGTCAGCACCCGCTAATGCCTCTACAAGACAATATCCTAACACATCGTACGAGATATTTGTCAAGTATTTCAAGGAGTCCACCACAGGTCCTGCATCCAATACGATGAACATGTTACAATTTTCCTTTGCGAAGATGATTATAACGGCAGAAGGGACACATTCTATACGTACCTATCAGGTTGTCATACAACTGGATCTGTATGAGAACATAATCGAATAATACGCCCGGTGAGGAGTGCGTAAGCTTGCCTATTGACCGGCCGACTGGCTTGATCGTTTCCTTGCTTACGCGCTTCATAATCGACTTGATCTTCTTTTGAGCATCCGCACGTTTCCGCAGCAATGCGGCGTGCTGTAATGGTGTATCGTTCTTCCAGCGCGCGTATAGGCAATAACGATTCTGGTAAGGGTAGTACTTGAGAATGTTCCATAGTTCTTCGGCGACGCAACAGTTACAGTCCATGAAGGAGAGGGATGGTAGCAGCGCGACGTCGAGTATCGTCAGTACATCGTAGTAAAGACGGCAGTTCTTGTTCAATGGTTGCTTGCTCGCGTCAAGTGGACAGTGCTTGATAGCGGCGTGACATAGTCTCATCACCTTGTACATTAGAATAGGATCCTGGTGCAGATTCGGTCCAAGTACGATCAGCATTGGCAACAAGTAGTCATGAATGTCCTCCAGATCGCGTAACGACGGCGGCGCAAGGGAACTCTTCAATGGGGGCACTTTACGACCCGGCAATTTTGGGGAAACAATACAGTGTCTGGAATGAAATAATTTTGAAAACTTGCAAAATAATTTAACTAGATTGGAGTACAATTGTTATCAATAATTTACGACATGTAGTGTTCGTTTAATAATATAGATACAATTCCACAAGTTACCTTCTTAAATTAAACAGATACATTTAATTAAATTAAATAGATATATTAATAACTTACTTTCTGTATACAGATTCGACAAGAGCTTGCATCATTTTGCACAATGCTAGAGCTATGGGGCGTTGATCCGTAAAACAATAATCTGGCAAGCGATTGAATAAACTTTGTGCCACTTCCCAAGCTCCAATTTCCAGAAGCGCTTCACATAATCCAAATTTTTGATTGCTTGCATACTTGTCCTTCAAAACAAAAGAGATTAGAATATGACCTATCAATCACATATAATTACTAAAACAGGTCAATATCTTTATGTACAACTTTGAAACAATTTTTTTTTTTAAGAATTTGCACTTAATTTCAAAAATTTAATTATAAAATTAATTTGCGAGTTATTGTAAGTTTTGAATAGAGATCCAATCTTTTTCAGTATTTATTTTTTATTAAATAACAATCAGCTAAACTCAGATTTGTGACATAAATAATTCATAAAATTTCTTTTCGTTTATTACTTGTGCATTTTCCTTCTCTTCTACAACATCCTCTTTGTCTTTCGTTGAGATCACGCTCAACTTCCGCACATATTCCTTGGCCTGCTTCATCACTTGCTCGTGATCTGATATGATAGTTTTATCATCTGGCACTAGCCAAGGTAATATGTCATCTAGTTTAATCACACCATGTTGCAGCATGAGCGCGGTGACCTTCTGCAGCGAGAACGGTGTAGCGTTGATGGTGGAGCAGTACTTGAATCCTAAGACCTCACAAAGTACCTGCTGATCGCTCATGTACGAGCGTATTAAGGGAATAAAAAGAGCATCGTCTTGCGGTCGATTTTCAAACGTCTCTAATAAGATGTCGAGTACTCTATTAGGATCAAGATTAAAATAACCTGTAAAGGACAATACCACCTTGTACTTCCGTCACTTTCCATCTACTTAGGATATTCATGAGTTTATTTCTGTTTTTTAGATGTAGCGATTCTCGCAACGTACAGATCCTCTGAAAAGAGCGATATTTTTGTACTCGCGGTAAAAACTTTGATAATCATACCGATAAGAGATTTAACAATTTCCAATGTCGATGCCACCTCACTGTCTGGACGCTCTTGATTTAATTCTACAATGAGCTTGGAGTAACCCTCGCTCTCTTCACGAAATAAATTAAATTTCCTTTGTTTATAACTGCAAAGAAGGCGAGCGGGCTATAAGAAACTCGTTTACAGCAATAAATATGGTTTATATAAATTGATAGGGAAATACTCACTACAGCTTTGTTTTTACTTTTATAAACTTGGTTTGAAAATTTTTGTTTTTCAATGTCCCTACATCTTGCAAAGTTTCAATCTCTAAACGTTCTTTCAATATTCTATCGGTCAAAAACTGTGGGGAATAAATAAGAAGTTAAGGTAATGTATTGGAACTCAGTCTTAATTAATTAAATTAAAAGAAAATAGTAATTCTGACTACTTTAAAAGTATGTCCTTTAATATCTTTTTTAATATTCCTCTCTCTCAATAATTTCGTTATGTTTTTAAAGTGAGATATAATATAGGTTTATATGTAAAAGTGAATGTATACCTTCTCACACTCTTTCACGATATAATAAAAGTTGTTCCTTTCCTCATTATGCGCTTCTGCATCGATTAAAGTAAATATGTCTACTATTGCAGATGGTACGGAACCATCAAAAGTCTACAAACAAATTACACATGTTAGTATATTATTACAATATCATTTAATTTCGGCACGGTTACGTGTAAAGCTTAAGATAATAAAAAGAATCATACCGAAAGTTCACCTAATGTCTGAACTACACTGTCCTTTTTTACGTTTCCATGGATTCCATTTGATATTAATTCGTATATTCCGCGTCTCCATTCTATAAAAAAAACCATAAAGATCCATCATCATAACGTACAATATCGAAGGCAGTTATACAATCAGAAGATATAATGTAAATATGAAACAATGCCCGCGTATATGTGGGGAAAAAAAGTACAAGATATAAAAGTGCAATATAAAAGCTTGAAATAAACGTGTAGCTCTTATCAATTTCTATCTCCTTTGCAAATTCCGTGTGAAAAATAGAAAAACACATCTTTGTAACATTGACTACGTTTACACGTCACTATTACTTGGGTTTAATAATATCAGTAGTCACTGTGCTGACATACAATGTTGTATAAACGTTCGTTAAATCCAGTTTCATAATACCAGTTATTACTCCATACCTGTTGACGAAGAGATCTAGACTTATAAAGACTTACAGGGTTGTAAAGGAACACGTAAATGCTAAGCAAATGTTATGAAAAGTATATCTGCTAAGAAGTAATTCTTTCACGAGACCTTTTTCTTTGGAGATGAAATAACATCTCTTTGTGTAAACAAGCATTTTGGGAAGTTATAACTACAGATGTTACTGAACCCGATTAATGATGACGTCTAACGTAGTCGTTACTCCATGTGTAAAAGTTATCATACGCACTACATATATAAAATGATCTATACGACAAAATGCAATGCAACATGTAAAGTGAATTAAACAGAAGAAAATGAACAACAAGGTCAAAAGAAATTTCAAAAGAATCAGATCCGTTCCGACTATTCACGAGTGTGTATAACTCATGAATAAATAAATAAATAAGGAACTGATAATCATGCTGTTATCGCAAGATGGAAAGAATGTATGAGAATGCATTGTGCTGAAGCGAGCATTGTGTGATAAGTATATGCATGCGCTAAGGAACTGGAGGGTATGAGGGTGGCTGCGCGCTCGCTTCGCGTGGAAACGACAATGATATATCGGAACGGGCATGCTGGGGCTCGGAGCGGAGTGGAGCGGAGCGGAGCACAGCCGGAGCACGTTATTACCTGGTCTGTTGCCTTCCTTAAATTTGTGCTTGATTAGCTTGAGGCTGCAAACAGTCGTGAATTGACAAATTAAGTCTTCGGTAGAGCGAGTTAACGGGGGTAGATAAGTGTTTTCGCGACCAGCAATGCACCGTGTCGATCGCGTCGACCAGGCGACGCGCTAACAACACCACTTACAAATCGTTTTTCCCATGCTTATCCCATGACTTCCACAATTCTGTATGCCATACTTTGCTGGCCATATTTAGCGCTCTGGTCCGTTTTTTTTTTTAAATAAAATGGAGCTACGAGCGTGCGAAACCCGGAGGGATTAAAAATCAACTCGACATCGCAGGTTAACGGGGGGGAGAGAAGAGAGAGAGTGCGTAGCGTATTTTTTCCCTTCGATTCGCCACTGTGCGAAGCTAGCACCGAGCCACCGAGCGCGTCCCCGAAGCCACGAAGTACGGCGCGAGGCCGCGAGGCGCCCGGGGAGGACGGAGGACGTACACACGTCATGGGGACGCGCGGCAACGGCCAATCGGAAGCGGTCCCGCGATCGCTCGGCGGCGATGTCGTCGCTAGCGGCCGCCAATCGGAAGTCGTCTGTCTTTGCGGAAATGCCTGCGGTTACGTCCGACGAGACATCTCATTTGATACGTCATGCTCAAGTGACGTCACGCAGTCCAATGGCAATGTCGGGAAGAAACGCGTGACTCGCGCGGCGACCAATTAAAATTTTCATGCCATTTTCATTGTTTTTTTGAAACGCACGCACCTGTCATACTAGTGTCTTATTTTATTATAACAAATATATGGTTAATATATTTATTTCAGAGTTTTGACTTGGAGTTAGTTCGAATCAATAACTTTAATATGATAAACAAAAAATATTTATTGTATTATATATGTATATATACGCGTTATGTACACAAAAACAGCGAAAAGATACTCAGAATTTATTTCTTCTTGGAAAATAATAATATAATTTAAATAATATTCAAATGTTAAATATAAAATAATAATTAAACTTAAATAGTAATTTATTTATATAAATAAAGAAATGAGTTGGTTTATATAAGTTTGATTATATTCTAAATACATTTCTATACATATACCGTGCTTTGAAATATGAATGTTCACTTCTTAAAACAAAAGATTATGTTTTTCGTATAATTTAATTATAATAGAATTTGGTTTCAAAATTTTTATTATATATTATAAAATTTTCATGTAGCAACTAAACAAGAAGAATAATTAATATTATAATTAATGTTATATAATATTAAGAATAATTAATATTATAATAGATATGAAAATTAAAATGCTACTCATGAAGGTCGCAAACTATGAACGATGCACAAAGAATGCGTTTGAATCGTTTTCACGAGAAAGCCGATATACTACATCATGAATTTTATTCGTAAAAATCGCATTACTCAATATAAGTCCGGTTCGAGGCGAGAACTGGACTAATGGCCTAATTTACAACGATCTCTTGATACGCGTATCAAATAGTATATTTGAACTGATCAGCCAACAAACAAACTAATTTACTAGTTATTTACTATTTAATACGCGTATCAAGTGATCGATGTAAACTATAGGCCTGTGAAAACCGGACATGATCGGCGAATGTTTTTATCGCGGAAGAATTTTCGCCTATCTTATCGATCGAACGTCGCTTTAAATTCAAAATGTGGATTTAAATGCGAATTCGAATCTGGGTATCAATACTATAATAGATGTATGACACATAAGTCTGAAGAATGAGTAATAGATTATATAATATGTATATCGAAATGACCAATAAAAATTTTAGAATATATCGATATCTATGTTGTGTTCACGTCAATTATACAGGTACCTAATTTGCGAATACGAAACTGATAAGAGAAAAAAACTCAATGTATTTTGACAAGAAATAATATCTATGTTAAACGTATATCTCAAATACGTAACATTTCTTCGCCTTTACAATAAAAATAATTCATATTTTTTACACATATTTGAGATCGTATTTCTTTAATTACAACGAAAGTTCGCATTCTCGATTGTACGTAATTAATTAAATAAAATGACAATGCGAACACGACTATGTTATCTCGAGTTCGCAATGTCATTTAATTAATTAATCCATAAATTGCGGAGGTTTACGGTTGAAGGCGAATTATGCGCAAACCATCAGCAGTTCTTTACGTTTTCCTATTCGAAACGATCGATCCCATGGACGTTATGTTTACGGACGTTGATTTTGAGACGTATGAGATCATCGACTGGTCCAAAATCCATTATACAAAATCCAATGGATTTTGAACAGATCGACGACCCCATAGGCGTTATGATCATGGACTTTGGACAACCCGATGATTCCATGGAGTATCTGCAAACAGCAATGAAAACGAATATCACGATATCATTTTATTTTTGAATTATTTACAGATATTCGAATTATGCAGGATGACGATACGTAGCAGTAACCATTTGTCGGGACTCGGAACTTATACTATTAAATGGCACAATTTTATGGCTGCAGTTCATTTGATGCTACAAATGCTTTGAAGCGTTCTTCTTCTTCTTCTTTCTTCATTAAAAGAAAGAAGAAGAGTAATACATTGCTGCTTCAAAACATTTGTAATGTTAAGTGGACTGCAGTTTATGTGTTAAGTTTATATGTATAAATCTCAAAAGAAGATCCGTTTTTGTTACTCCGATCTTCGGAGATGCAGTACCGATCGTCATTTTTGTATTGTTCAAAGCTTTTGCACTTTACCTGATTGCGAGGTCGGCACAGAGATACTGGAGTCGGATGGCGTTTCCACCCCGCGGTATGCAGATCGCGGAGTTCTTCTATGCATCTGATAGAACATCAGTTTCTTCTTAAGCTGATAAGCTATTTATAGTTCGCGTACACGAGAGTAAAGAACAAAGGATACTTCTTGTTCTTCACGCTCACGTACGCGAACAATAAATACATAAGCTTGAAAACCAGGAAAAATAAACAGATTGTGCATCTGACAGTAATCAGTTTCTTCTCAAGTTTATCCTTCTTGTTTTTCACGCTCATGTACTTATCCGTCAGTGCCTCAAAATTGCATTGTGTCAGCCAAAATTGGGTCTTCAGCAACTCGTACTTCTTATCCTTAGAGTGTATCGTCGGTACAAAAATTCAGAAGAGTATAAATTTAAGATATAATAGAAGCGATATAGGTACAAGATCGTAAGAAATTAGGACTAGGAGAAACCAAACGATAAGAATTCTTTATACGAGTGAAGCGGTAAAAAATCTCGGCGAGCGGCTCCTCCAGAGCTAGCGACTTGGTACCACGCTGGCATTGCGGACACTGCTGCTCGCTGTAAGTCGCAAATGGTAAACGGTTGAAATCGCGGAAAATAAATCGTAACGCGCGAAAATTGTTCTCAAAGTTTACCTTGCTGTAAACAATTGTGACAGGAAATGTGGCCACACTGTGTGATGACATAGGAACGCTTCCCTCTGTACAACGGGGCGAAGCATTTGTTGCACGTTATCAAGTTCATCTCCGACATTTTGCTGAAAGTTGATATCATAACATGTAATGTAATTTTTATGAGACTACTGATATCTCTCTGCGATTCAACCCAGGTAAAACAGAAAGTCACAATGAAGTCAAAATGAGGTTAAAATGATGATAAAGTGGCCAAACACCGTCATTTTGCCATTATTTTGATTCTATTGTGACTTGCTGTTCTACTTGGAAAGCAAGTCGTAAGTACAATGATCGTAATTTCGAAAACGGACTTGGTGATCTTTGATTGAAACAATTTCTTCGTTATGCGTAAAAGGCGTTAAATAAAGTTTATCTACTAGATATATACGTTATAGAAATCGACACTTACTTCTGTATATATTCAACTTGATTTTTCGGACGCTATTTCTTCATAGAAAAAGATACGATTTAATGGCGATCAGAAATCAAAGCCGCTCAACATTCGCGCGTCTCTACACGATGCAAGTAACATAAATAGATTGGCGACCCGGATAAACTTATGCGGGGTCTAAAGCCTTGTGTCCACGATGCTAGAACTGCGTCCGAGTTTTGGTTTAAGCCAATCAACTTGCAGCTCTTACAGAAAAGCAGCAGTTTCATTGGCTTAAGGGGATCCTATAGCGGCAGTGCACTTTATGCACTAAGTGCACACTTTAACTCGTATTTTATTTATTATAAATGTTTAAGAGCAAAAATGCAAAATCGGGCTGTTTCGGGAACTACATATGAGCTTACTGATTAAAAATATCCTAAATGGAATAAGATTCATTCGATATTTTGGCTAAATGGTACTAATTCGTAAAAAAATTATGCTGGGTCTACAATGCGAGTCGCAAAGTCGTGAGTCGCAAGAATTGACCAATCACAGTCGATTATTCTCCTCAAATTCGACCATGAAATTGCAGCTTTAGAGTGGCCCAGCCAATTGGCGCGTCCTACAGCTCGGCCTCGGGCAGATATATCCAGTCGCCCCGCTACATCGCGTCAACGTCGATGGAGAGAACGTCTATCTTCTAGTCCTCTAGTTCTTTCCGCATTTAACCGTGCATCGAGGAGGTAGTTATGATTTCTTGTAGATTGTAATCCTTAAACATCCTTTTCTATATTGTTTACGTGCGTTTAGATTGTCAAAAATATTATCCGGTAAATCTTCCTCTCGTGAATTAATGTTGAAATAATCGTCACATCTGATTTCTTCGGCCGTTAATCGGCGCTGAGCACGTGACGTTTATTGCGTTTGTTGCTGCTCGGTGTGACACTTGTTCAACGATGCATTACGTCCAAAGTTACAATGAACCAAATAGCGTTTAAATTTTTATTCCATCGTAAGATACATGCCGGCTTTCATTCTGTTCAATTGACGAGATTTTTTTTCTGTTCTGAATTTTTTTTTTTCGTGAGATTGGTTGCTTCGATATGGTTATGTCTGCATACGATCGTATATAGTTTGTCATTACGATATAATTTTATAATTGCAGGTGAAAGATGGCAAAGTCTTCTGAGAAGAAGGGAAAGAGTGCGATCAACGAGGTGGTGACTCGCGAATACACCGTAAATCTTCACAAGCGCCTTCATGGCGTTGGATTTAAGAAACGCGCTCCGCGAGCGATCAAGGAGATCAGGAAGTTCGCGGAGAAGCAGATGGGAACACCTGATGTTAGAATAGACACACGCCTCAACAAACAATTGTGGTCAAAAGGCATCAGGTATTTTTTTCAATAAAAACTCAACAAAACTAACGACCGATTTCACCGTCTCCGATTAACTTGATCCTCCGATTAAACTCACTCTTCATCTCTTTCTAACTCTCCCCTTATGGTGCTTGTCCACCTGCGAGTAAAAACTCGAGAGTAGCTCTCGAGAGTGATTTTCGTAAATGGAGAGTACCTTTAGGTACTCTCAGGAGTATGTCCATGTGCGAGAATCACTCTCGAGAGCTACTATCGAGAGTTTTTACTCGCAGGTGGACAAGCACCATTAGAAAGAGACGAAGAGTGAGTTTAATCGGAGGAGCAAGTTAATCGGAGACGGTGAAATCGGCCCTAAGAACTTCAAGTTGGCATGCTTAAATTCCTGGAGTAATAATTTGTTCGGATACAATTCGAATTAGAATTATTTGACGTAATAATTTGTACCAAAAATATAAAGTACATTGAGAACAAGAAATAAAACCGTGCTAATACAGTCATAGTTAATTCTTGCATTAATTAATTGTTATTGAACATCTTTGAATATATGAGAAAATTTGTCAGTCTAATATAACTTTGTATCTTGCAATTTTATCGTGGAAAAATGAGTGCAAATAACTATAGGCTTGTTTTCTGTTGCTGAACTAGTGTACACTCGTACTTAAAATGAAATAGATACATATTGGAAGTTTTGTGAAAGCGAGATAGAAAGTTTTAGTGCAGTCCAGTGCAGCGATAAAGAACAGGAGCCCTATTCTCGAATCGTTTTCATCGTTTTCTATTTGAAATGCATTGAATTTCGCATGCGAGTTTTATGAAAACGATTCGAGAATAGAGCTCCTGGTCTTGTTCTAGGAATATATCACACATTATTTTTCCTCTTTTCAGAAACGTTCCCTTCAGAGTTCGTGTAAGACTGAGCAGGAGGAGGAACGACGACGAGGACTCTGCAAACAAGCTGTATACCCTCGTCACATATATATCCGTTTCGTCGTTCAAGGGACTTCAAACCGAGAATGTGGATGCTAGCCAAGATTAATGTATTTCTGTATAATAAATAACGATGAACTGAAAACTCGCAAGGTATTCTTCTCATCACACGATTTATACCGAATCCGTATATCCTAGATAAGAATAATATCTCTGTGAACTTCTGAGAAGTATTCTTTTATATTATATTATAAAATAAAATATCTAAGCTAATCTTCGTATCGATATCTTTGACAGTGACAGATACATAAACTTCTTATATTGATACCTATTTCTTTCGAAATATAGCTTTACTGCTCCCATTTCTCTTTTTCAGTAATTTTTTTAGTTTAGACAGGGAATTGAAAATTGTAATAATTCAGGAAAGAGAGAAAGAGCACTTCTTCATTATTAATCACTAGCAACGTACGAATAATTCGCAAAAAAGGATAATCGAGACTACACACTATCCCATAATTATCAGAATTATCGACTCAAGCAGATAGTTATCGACGAGGTATTACTAAAACTGATGAAAACGCTCTGCGCAAATTATACTATGAGAAGGCTAATATTATTGACAATTTTAAAAATGCATCGAAGATAGTGGTTATACGAGTATTTCAACTTATACCAAACTATCAATATTTTATCAAGCATCAATGTTTTATCAATATTTTATCATGTTATCACTGTTTCAATTTACAGATCTCATAATTCCAAAAAATTAGAAAAAGGGATAATTATAGTTATAGCACCATCAGTAATGACCAAAAATGAATTCGGTTACTCGGTTCATTTCATATTATTCTCTTTCGAAAGAAAATTGATATTAATTTTACAGTACAACGGCCCGCTCAACCAGCCGCTTCGGATGCATGTCCAATTTTTAATGGCATCTCATTATCGGCGGCGTTGATCAATCGGGAGATTCGCGTGATTCGCAAACTATTAGAGGAGCCTCGTGTCAACATCTCGGGCGGAATTTCGTAGACCGGATGGCCGCGTGCGCGGCGAACTTGGCGCGCATACGTTGTACGTCCGCAGTGTGCGGTATCCGCGGTACGTACCCGCTCTCGCTCGCGGTTTTGCGCGGCTGAGCGGGCTGAGGCTGAATCCGGCCAGTACGCGCCTGGTCCGGCACGGTCGTGGATCGCGGGATTGTGGTGCGAGGCGCGTGGGCCGCCCGCGATGGAGCTGCGCGAGATGAGCCGCGCGTATGGCAATGCGGAGGAGACCGCGGAGCTCCTGCCGCAGCGCGACAGCGCGTCCGAGTTCGAGAGCTACTTCATCGAGTACGCGATGCAGAAGGAGATGATCAATCGCAACCGGTGCCCCGCGAGCCGACGATTGCTCAGCCAGGCCGCACACCTGGATTTCAATTTTTCCAATAGCAATCACTCCAAGGTTGGTCCTCGACGGGCCCCACGCGGCCACGGGGGATCGTGGCTGTCCACGTCTCTCCTCCGTTCGGAGAGGAGTTTTACGGTCCCGGAAGAGTAGTCTCCTTCGTGCGAGGAACTCTGTGCATAAGCTCTATAGAACCTATAGAGATTCACGAATGATACTAATGATCGGAAAGAGTGGCACGGGATGCCTAGAACTTGCGTGTCTTAAGATCGGAAGATTATTTTAGGAAAGCAGAGAGGGTTTTTCAAAGATACATATTTACCCTTTTTACTTTTCTTTCAACTTAAGAATTGATAATCTAGGAGAAAGACAAAGGAGAGATACAAAGAACCATTCTCCATATCTATGTCATCATCCAATTCACTATCATCAATCATTTCTTTTAACATAGATGAAGCATTATTTTGGATTATATCTCACGACGTTGAGTATTACGCAAGATTACATAAATGTTTACACTCTTTGATGATCTTTAATCCGTTTTATTAATATAATTAATTATACATATCACGTGTTTTTTTTATAATAATATTACTTTACGCACGACATTCGTTAATCTACAATTTTTTTTTCCCACAGTTATAATTAATTCGCGAATATTTACTATTATTAATCTATTATCTTCATTTTATCAATGTTTAATTATATTAAATTAACACTTATTTATTAATATTTGTTCATTAATATTTTTTATATTATTAATTATTTATAATTATAGGATTTGGAAGTTATAGACAGAAAACCGCATTACACTTCTGTGCGTTTTTCTCGAGTTTATCTCATCAATCCCGTATCTTTACGAATTTTTTAAATCGCAATTTTTTATTCTCGGGAAACGAAAGAGGTTCTCGGAGGTTCTTGTCGATTTGTCGTACTCCGAAGGAGTCGTACATATAAATTATAATGAACAGTATCTCTACAAAAGTCCCTTAATTGATCAGTGAGTTAATTAGTTCATTAGCTCACACAAGCGGAAAATTGTTCTAATTTCTTCCATTCGGATATAAAAGCTTATTTCTTTATTCTACTCTAATTTATTATACTAGCACCACAGACGCGCGCTTCGCGCGCGCTATTTAGCTTTAACATTATGCTATTACTATTACACTATTAATTTCTTGATACACACAACTGTCAAAATATACGATGACAGCTGCAAATGAAGTAAGCGCAGCGAGAAAACCAATCAGCATCGCGGAAAAGCGGCAACAATAAATTCGACTATCGACTTAACATGCCTTTTTTTAGAAAGGATTAAGTTAATTTTCAATTTAAATTTAATATATATTTGTATCGTGTTCGGCGAATTATATTCGCGCAATGAAGCTACAATGACTGAGACAACAGTTTGTTAATTTCGTCCCCGTCAGGATTCACCATGTGCCGGAATCAGCATGATCCATACCTCGAACTGGCCGCCTTCAAGAAAGCGCGAGGAGGCAACAGCTCTGGAGAACCTCAGGAAAAGAGTGGAACAGAGCAAGTTGTACAAAGCGGAGCGAATTGCCGATCCCGTAGTAGCCACCACGTCTTCGATGAACTACGAGCTGACTCAACAACAGTTGGACAATCGGCCGAAACTTCTGAAGAAGGTAGACGGTAGAAATCGCGAATACGCTCTCTCAGAAAAATATTATTTCGTTCAATTTTAAGTAATGATCTTAAAGTATATACGATCTTGACCCTCAATTTAATAATTAAGTCCTGTTTTTTTCTTTTTTTTAGCGCGTATATTTGTCTTGAGAATCGCTTTTAAATTGTTAGATGATCTGATAAACTGAGAACTTGGATTTTAAACTGCGTTAATTGATTTCAGTAGGATAATTACATTGAGTATACTTTCTAGAAATGTGAGAAATTATCATACCGCATTGCCAAATGATCTTTCTGTTATTCTATATGTTATTTTGAAAACAATTACGAAATGAAGTTGATAGCAAATAATTGTGAGAGAGCAAATAATGTCGCGCCTTTTTGTAAATCCAGGTAGAAAGCTAAAGACGAACATTGCGCGCCGGATTACGTGTCTCAGGTTCGCGGAATATAATTTCCGTTGTGTCCTTGGCTCATCTGACGTGCGACTGTTTTCGAAATGGAATACGAAATCAAAAGAGCGAAGGAGCACGCGCGCAAAGGACTTGGGTCGATACTTTAAAGTCAGGAGCGGCGCACCGTTATCTCGGTTCCTAAGTGCAATTGGGATATTGCACAATTGGTCTGTTCGGACTTTCGGTTGACTTTCGTTTTGGCGATCTTTCGATTTTGTTGGTTTTTTTGTCTTTTGCACAAAATTTTATTCGCGGAGCAACGCTTCCTTCGTGTTCGGTTCTGAGGAGACACGAAGCGATGCTCCGCGCCCGAAGGCTGAATACCATAGTGTCCTTTAAATTTTAAAGAGAAAGAGAATCAGGATTGGAGATGTAGACATCTGAGGATGCAAAAGCGCAGTAATTCGAAATTTAAAATTCTAGATGTAAATCCAAAGAGAATCCAGAAACCTATAAAGAGAACTTACGAATCTCAAGCTCAATGATTTCAGGATTTGAGAATTCAAGGATTGTACAACTTGTGTAGATTAAAAATTCAAGAATGCAAGATTTTCAGGTTTTAGAGATTTGCGAATCCCGAAATTCGCTAGGGTTCGCGAAGGATCTACAATTTTTATAACTTGAAAGGCTCGAGATTCGCGGACTCCAGTATTTATAGAGGCCCGAAGGAGGCGATCGAGCGCCTTACGAAACCCGAGGACGGAGTTGTACGATATCGCGTGCGGCATATCGCATAGATCGCACACGGAGAGAATTTTCTGTTAAAAACCCTGAAATCATGGTAGTTGTGGGACAACGTGTACCACCAAGAATTTTATGCGAGCTATTCTGATTAATATCTACCATAATAAAAAATATTAATATCTATTACATTAAAATATAAAATATGTTTGATTAATTTTACTAAAATATATCTAGGAAATTTCAATAATTTGTCAAAATTTACCAATCTGCTTGGTAATTTTTATCACGTTGTTTGTAAAATGTCTTTTGTATATTTTAAAAATTCCTTGGTGTTTGCCAAGTTGTCCCAAGTTTGTAGTGAATTTAAGGGTAAAATATAACAAAAAATTCTCTCCGTGTAGAATGGATTTATTGCGTGCCCCTCGCACGTATCAAGAGATGGATTTTCTTTGCAGATACTCAGCAACCGACCGATGAGTATCACGCACGATAGCAGCGATCTGGAGACCGACTGGCGCGACAGCGAATTCATCACCGAGTGCCTTTGCTGGCACAACGTTTATCGGCAACGGCACAACGCACCCCCGTTGACCATGTCACCCCAGGTAGTAAATCAAGAGTAATAAAGGGCAACGCGGAAAACGACCCAAGAACATGCCGAGAACTTAAACGACACTTATACATTATTGTTCGATGTTACAGTTGTGCGAGTACGCTCAATCATGGGCTAATCATCTGGCGCACACGAACACGTTCTATTATAGGAACGATCGGAACGTAGGTCACAATCTTTATTGTCGTCCCGGTGGCGCGGTACCAAGCGATGTCACGGGACAGGAAGTCGCGTCCTACTGGTACTCCGTCGTGAGGCAGTACGACTTTCTCAAGGAACCGGACATTCTCCACGTCAATGTAAACGCAGGTAAAAAAAATAAAATAAAATAAAACAGTATCTAAAGTTAGAAAGATTATAATGTCTTTCTTAGAAATGATAGGAGATAAATTTTATATTGTTTGATTTAATTTATTATGTTGTATTAGTATTTTAATTAGACTTTTTTAAATTTATGTTCTGTTAGAATTATATTCGTACACAGTAAAAGAAGAAGCGTCAAATCAACACTTATATACTTATACGAGTATACGTATATACATACGCAACAATAATCTTGAAATGAGATTATATTGCCTTAAATGAAGAAAACTTGCTTAAATAAAGTCATTTATATAGTTAAACGAAGTTTTAAATAGTTCAACCAAGAAAAAAAATTGAAATTCTTATAAGAAGATTATAGATTGTTGCGTATATACGAGTATACAAGTTTTGATTTAACATTTCTTTTTCTTCTCTGTAGGTTTACACATTCTTATATATTTTTTATTAATTTTTTATTAATTTTATTGAAGAATAATTCATGCAAAGAAGCGTTTGCCTAGGTCACTTCACCCAGCTGATATGGGCGAGAAGCCGTTACTTCGGGGTCGGCAAGGCGTGCAGCAGAAGCGGCAAGGTGATCGTGGTGGCGAACTACGAGCCGGTGGGCAACGTGTCCGGTCAATTTCAGAACAATGTGTTCCCGCCGTTACCCGAGAACATGAACGTGGTGCTGTCGCCACCCTCCGTGCGGGTGTCGCGGGGACAGTACGAGCTACTGAGGCCAACGGCGCAACCCTTGACGCCACCGTTACCGCCGCCGTTACCGCCTCTGTTGTCGGACACCGCGTCCACCGCCAGCGACACCACGTCCGTCAGCTCCGGCCAATAATACCACGGCCGTGCGAAATGCCTTCTCTGTATTTGCGCGCGATGGGCCGGACGCTGAGGAGAAAGAAAGGAAGAGGGGCCGACCCTTCGCGTGCCGCGAATCAAAGACTTCGGACACGCGAAACACGATGACCGATATTTCTGTTGGGAAGAACGAAATGTTTTTCAGAAGCTTTTCATTAATGCACTGACACGCATCTCTTGGAAAGCTTCTGAAAAGTTTCCAAAAAAGTAACATATAATTAAACATAACAATATAATTAAAAATATCATCTCGATGATATAGCTCAATTATTATCATAAAGTTGATAAGCAATTGATTAATTATTGAAGAATATTGCAACATTGTGTCCTACTGTTGCAATTTTATCCCGACTCGATCGTATTCAGTAATTTCCCACGAAATGTCGGTCATCAGGTTTTACTGCCAGGTTCAGCTACCGCTTGCAAAAGCAGTGATAATCAAAGATACACCGAGCTTCGTCGTGATAGCTGATAATATGTAATAATTAAATCGAGTAGTACAATCTGCGGCGTAATTATTGACAGTGGCGTGACTTTTCGTTTGTTTATAAGCCCCGTGTGAAAATAAAAAGTAATGCGCTAAGCAGAAAGGCAGGATATATGAAAAAAAGTAAGATAGAAGAAAAGAAATTGAAGAAATATCAAGAGGACAATTATACAATTAAAATTTTATAGGATTAAAGTAACAAGACTAATGAATATTGAAGTGGTATAAAATTCCTTTCTCTTGACAAAGTTTCAATTTCTTCCTTTTGTGTGTGTATATGGCAGGGAGAAGCTATTTTTTAAAGAGTCAGGTCACTGTCTGTAATAGATAATAGAAGCTCAAATTTAGAATAGCCATACTTATTTCCGGTTTGGCAAAAAAGTTAGAAGCGATCGAACAGTTTGTAACTTGTTTTCAAATTTTTCTTAATTTATTCGCTGATTATTCATTGCATATCACGTATTTGAAAGTTGGAATTGTTCAAAACACCCAGAAGCTCTATTTTATACGACGGTTTAGAGTTGGCACTCATTTAAAGGATAGTTATAGCTATGTAAGATATATTTGAGAAGCCTAAATGACGAATTGCGCCTAGCGAGGAGATATAATACTTTGCACATACCTTTCCGTCCTGTTAAAACTTAAAAATCAATGGTTTGCGGAGTGGCGTTTAAGTTTCTTAACGATAACGAATGTTCCTATCGAGTAGTGAGGATCAGTGTGTTCCCCAGAGGTTGATCTAGGAAAATAATTAAAATCAAAATTGAAAGAACACCTTGAGACGAGAGAGACCACAATCACAGTACGTTATACATTACGTATTGTTAGAAGTATTTATAGGATATTAATCCTGGAATAGCACTAGAAGGAAGATCTGCGATATTTAATCTTAAATAATACTAAATGAAAAGAAGGAAACCGATCGGAAAGGAAGTTTGCAGGATTTAATTTTATACGGCGAATTTATAGAATTATAATTAAAAGAGAAGCTATATTCAGCACCATATATATTCATACCTGACATTCAGCGCTAAATGTCAGATGTGAATATAGACTTTTTAATTAAGTAGATTAGTGCTGTCCTTATTTATTTTCAAGTTCCAACGGAAATGGAATTGAATAGGCTTAATCGCTCTAGGACAAGTTGAACAAAACGAAGTCTTTAATTGAGACAGGCATTCGTTTGAAAGCGATAATTATCACGAATCCCTCGCTTTCAACATAGGACAAACACAAATACGTATCCTACGTCTGAAGCACGGGTATGTAAGACCGTGGTCTGAAGTCTGCCAGACTGCCAGACTGTTTGATAATCATTAGCATAGAGAGACGACGCTGAGCGGTTACACATCGGTGCTTTACGTTTCGCCTTCAATGATGATTTATCGTGAATTACGACACGAGATTAAATCTTCCACTCCCCAATTATTCCTATGGAATGAAAAGAGAAACGAACGCGGGAGAATTAAATCAATCAGTGAATTGGGGAAAATTTTTAGGCTGATGTAGTAGTTGCTTCAAATGTTGTTGCAGCGATTTTAGCGCGTTAAATAAGATGTATGTACATATGACACACGATCTACGGCGAGATTGTTAATGATCGAAATAACATCGATTATATTAGAGGAAGGTCTCTCAGGTACGCAAGTTATTGCGGTTACACCTTACGGCGGTTCTAGTAAAAGCAAATTTACAGCGATTTTTATAATTTGACCCTGATGGACCTTGATTCGCTGATATAGAGAATATATTAAAGATAGATTGTTACAAAAAACATAAATTATTTTTCACAGGTAGATTGTTGTAGAGAGAAGAAGAGTTATTTTTTCGCTCATAGTCGACCGACTAGTACCTCGCTTTTCCAAACATACAAAATAGAATGTAATGTAAAGCGTAAACTATAAGGAGACACGTTTTTGTCTCTTTAGAGTTTCTAGTCTCACGACTAGATTTTCGCTTCCGTAGAACCTTATGTGATGCTACATATGAAACGATAAAATCGTTGATTAATCGATCGCATATGAAATACCCGTTAACGATTCGCTTAATCGAATTACTCAATTAGTTTAATCGCGCTTCGTGTAATTTAATGTGAGATCGTCGCCCGTGAGCTCGTGGCATAAAACGACGTGCGTTCCACAATGCCGATAATAATGTTTATCATAGCGCACAGGGTTAAATAACAATCGCTCGATGTGATAATTAAGAGGCTTTCACTAATCTAAGAATGTTAATCAAATAAAATTACGATTACCGAGAGGATCGACGGGGTTGAAACGGTTGTTCGTCGCTTTTGAATGTCTTTTTTTTTCGTACGCATGCGAGCTGTTAAAAATAAATTTGCGACTGGAGTATTTTAAAGTGCGTGTACGCTCACCTGTTGACAATCGATACTGAAACGTCGTTTCATTTATATGTATATTGAACATGACGACTTGAAAGCTCGTAGATCTACGCACAGTGTGTTCGCAGACTTTAATTTTAATGACAACTCCCTAATGAATTCGAAACTATCTTTCCTCTCGACAGGGTTTCGAACAAATCACTTCCCAGATCTTCTTGATCTTTGACTTTAGGTATTACGTCTCGAATATGATATCTCTGTTAATGAGAAATCCATTTGAAATTAATCTGATCTTTTATCGAAATACAGTGAAGATGTAACACCTTATAGTTATACGTACCTATATATTAATCCGCAATGATACAATTAATCGCGCTTAACTATTTACGAAATTCTAGTCTATCTACTCAATCAGAATGTAAGTTATAGGAATTGTATATTAAAAAAAAAGGATCTTATATATTATTTATTTTATTATAAATCTATTTTCTAATATAAAGATTTTGCTATTATTGATGACAGTCTATCGGATCTGCCAGAAGCTCACGTAGCCTATTATTAGCTTTGGTAACGTTGAATCTCTAATAAAAAAACTCAATTCATTATCGATCCCTGTTAATCGCTTCATATATGTAGAAATAAAAGTATCAAAAGTTAAAAGTGGAACGACGTTAATGTAATCGTTGTTGTTAAAGCGCATAGCCTTAACGAAATGAATTAAATGCATTGCAATCCAACGTATTTTATAACGATGAATGTTAATAAAATCGTCTCTTCTTTTGCAGAAACAGTTCTCGCAAATTATATCCTGCCCTTCGATATTTTCCGCGAAAGCGGAACACTGCAATATTTTTAAAGCAAGCGAAACACGTCGAAACCAAATATAATCACTCTTAATCTTGTGTGAATATTCAATGTATGAATATATGTCTTTTTTTAAATGATATTACGAGACTTTATTCGGCACGTCGCGTCAGTAGAAAGGAAATGCATTTTGGTGATATCAGCGCGTTCCGTCGATAGAAAAATAAATAAATAAGAAATATGAGAGACAAGGGGAAGGAGGCATCGAGCGTTGAATACAGCTGACATATATTTTCCGTCAAATATCGTATTTCGCTAATAACATTACATGATACAATAATTAAAAAATATACTGTACTTTGCGAAATTACAATCGGTACTATAAGTAAAATATAGTAATATTAATAACATCCTCGTGACGTGTTGATTCGCTCTCGGCGTTTAGTCAACCTAACGGCTGATATCATCGCTCTTCTCTTTTCATTTCTGTATGAGATTATGAAAACAGTTTTACAAAATATAGTGCAAATATATACGCTCGCTATACACAACAATAAGGGAGTTTTCGATTATCTCTTATCATTTATCTCTTTCTTTTTCTCTCTCTCTCTCTCTTTCTCTTTCTCTCCCTCTGATTTTTTTTTCATCTATTAATACATGTATGTTTGATTAACATCGAGTTTAAAATTTACCTCGACGAATACGTTTGAATGATCCTTCTTACAGCCTTTCTTCAAAAGTAATTAGTCGCTATTAATAACGTCGATCTTGACCTACGATATGGCTGATTAAAACTAAAAAGTTAAGACTACGGACGATGGAACCTCGCTCGCGCGACAATTGTACAATCAGCGTACAGCTCGAAAGCGGAAATTCGTTGTGATCACGAGCAAAATTTATCGCACGACGGTGTGTAACAAGCTGCTCAAGATTATCACTATCGTTCCCAGGTGGAGGAATGATAAAGACTGGAATATCGGATCTCGACATAAGCGCGCGAAAGAAATAAGAAAAATATATATAAAAAGAGACAGATAAATAAGACGAAAGCGCATTTATGAAGACATTCTCTATGGATGTGGAAAGCGATTACTGAAATCGCTGGAGATTAATCGCAGAGCTTTTCTCTGAAGAAAATTAAATGCTTTATTTAAGCGAACAATTTAATGCGCTAGTCACTTGTTTTTTTTTTTAAGAGATCGTCCATATAGATATTCCGTATCGCAACGCAACTCTCCGTTTCTCAAGCAGAGCTGAACAGACAAATTCGAGAATGTTACATGAGAATAGAGACGCGAATGATTTCTCTTGGAAGCGAAGATATTAGTATTGATCTGTATTAATATTGTATTGTTAGTTACGCGATGTTAGTATTGCATTCTGTGCACACACTCATTCTCATTCTCTCTCTCTCTCTCTCTCTCTCTCTCTCTCTCTCTCTCTCTCTCTCTCTCTCTCTCTCTCTCTCTCTCTCTCTCTCTCTCTCTCTCTCTCTCTCTCTCTCTCTCTCTCTCTCTCTTTCTCTCTCTATCTCTGTGTGCCGGAAAATAAGCTTTATAATACTCATGAATTTCAAAAAGAGAAACGTCGGAAACAAATTATTTTTACAAATAATACTCGAAACACACACACACACACACACACACACACACACACACACACACACACACACACACACACACACACACACACACACACACATACATACTCGGAGTTCCCGAGAATACTGTCGAAAACACGAAAGCAGCCGATAATTTTACGTTGTAAAATGTCGTAACACAGAACACAGACTTGGACGGTGAGGAATGTCACACAATTTTAACAAATATAACCGAAGCACTGAGTGGAACGTGAAATACTTCTCCAGCGTCAGTCGGACCGACCCGAGTGCCGATTCCTATCGCGCAAGATCAATCAACAAACATTCTCAACGATCGTTTGTACAGTTACTACATAAGTTGTTCCTTACATCCTAATATTGCTACACTTTGTTCTTCACGTTAGATCACTAAGCTCTCTTCTTTTTTTTTTGGAATACTGCTTCCACATCCGCGAAATACTCGAGGTGTGAAAAAATCGAATACGATTAAACTTAAAAGTTTTAGAATTACGCGAAGAAACATTTCGAGCAAATCTCGCGCCCAACGATAACAATTTGATTATCACTTAGCGTTGAGGCGCTTAACAGAGGGATTACGTAGAGTGAGGCACTTAAGATGTCGATTCTCGGCTGATCACACGCGACGCGTTGCAATTCGAGAGTTACGCGTTCTTAAAAAAATCGATATCTCTTAATTTTACAATATATTATTAATGATCATAGAAATTGCGAAATAATAATACATTATGTGACAAATAAAAATGCCGCCTATGTGCGTTGTTTATTTATCGTAAATTAAAAAAATCGCTCAATAATAAAAAAATACGTTGAAACATTTTATTGAGAACACAAATTTGTTCCAACACTCCTTGTGATTCTTCATATTCAATATAAAATAAATATTGAATTTTGCGGCAATGTGCTAAAATGTATGTTGCAATAACATTTTTATATGTATAATAAAAATATTAATTATTACAATATAAATTTTGCGAACAATCCATGATTTATTTTATATCTCTATATGTGATATCCTCAAATACATCTCAAAGTAAATATAAGCACTTAATTAACCAATTAATAAAAATAAGCAATGCTAATTAGCTCTATAAATCTGTATAAAAAATATATATATAAGTGATGATTATATTGCGATAAACATCTTAAGTGATTCACCCTGTACATTAGCAAAAGATGGCTTTTGTAAGAACAAGCTTAATAGACAAAAACAATTCTTTCTAAGTACTACTAATGAAACAAAAGAAAAACAATTCTTAATCATATTTCGAAGATTAGCAAGAACTAAATTTGGTTTCTCGCCATCTAAATTCAATAAAATATCGATAATGCATCGCGTTAAGATTTCGGTTCCCTTAGAAATTGTCAATGAAACGAATGGCGACACTTCAAAATAGGAATCTTTCATCATGGTTGCATTATCCATATCGCGTAACGCGTTTATTCTACACTCTATGCAAGTAGAGCCTCCGTTTGTATTCTAAGAGCTTTTGTCAGAGTTCTACAGAATGGTAGGGCCGTCATTCGAGTTCTATGAGGAATAGAACTCTCGTTCGAACTCTACGCAAAATAGAGCTTTAATACGAGAGCTAAACTAGTGCCGTCTATACTGCTGGGACAGGTATTATATATAAATATAAATCTTTCGTTATATTCGCACTCCTCATTTTTCTCATTTATACGCACATACGCTCCCGCTCGTGCGAACATATTCTCCCCTTCTCTTTTTTCTATTTTCCGTTCTATTTTCTATCTACCTTCGCTACTTTGTCGTACTTTGTTAAGTGCATAATGGCATAAGTGTGTAAATATAGAGTGGTACCAATTTAAATATATATATATATATATATATATATATATATATATATATATATATATCTATCAGAATCTTCCACTGCCGAGAGATAAATATAAAACTAAAGTGTACGATAATCATGCTGCCCGGCCTACCGTCTGTCTCCTCCTTATGTACACTCGCGAGCTACCCTCGCGAAACAATCCGCGCCTCTCAAAAGCTTATTTAGTACTCGCGAGCCTTTATCCTATGCCATACTAGTCTCGACAGATTATATCAGTTACTTTATAATAAGATTATGTTGGTCCGGAAGTAGTCAGGAATATTGGTACGCGTCGCGTACGAGAACGGCCGGACAGCTTCCTTTCTCGTCGCGACTAACGCAGTACGTCCGCAACGTTACGTTATTTATTGGTCCTTCTCTTCGCAGAACACACAACATTTTTGGTCAAAGAGCTATACAAAAGCTTCTATTTGTACTTCAACGCTGTGTGAAGAGTCGCCGCCGGCTAATCGGATTCATTCTGAATGCAAAGTAGCCCTCGTGTGGTATCATTAGTAATAAAATTAATTAATGCGTCGTTTGTGGAACTACAACTATGCGCGGTATACATATTTCTCTGTATGTCTCTTTCTTTATCTGAGCGGAAAACGCACGACAAAGTATCTAGGACGTTCGGGGGAAAAATAAGGCAGAAATTCGGTAATCTTAATTATTATGTATGATACGAACTCTCGGATAAAAAAGATAAATGTAAGTTGTGTAAACTTTTTTTACTTTTTGCTAACGATAGCGCCTTCAATTAAATAATTGTCATTCTTGTAAAAAATTGAGATATATATCTACAGATGTATTATTATGTTAGCAGCGAGACAATGATGTCTTTTGGCTAGATAATGTAAATGTTAAAAAGATTACCTCTTCACGTACATCGTGCTTCTTCAATTCGTAGTTCGCAATCATGACTTTTCTCCAAGCGTCCTAGATATTTCGAAAAATATTTGATCTATCTTAATTGCTAAGGCCTGTGAAAATAAGAATGCAACGTTTAGGTCCTATTGTTATTGGTGTTATTGCCGCTGGTGGTGGTGGTGTTGTTGTTATTATTGTTGTTACTATTGGAATTAAGCGGACTGCTGATGTTGTCGATCTCACGCTGGGCGCGCGAGATCTTAACTTTATCCCGCGGCGTGCCGTCCTCGCCAGTCTCCATCGCGAACATTTTCATTTTCTCCTTGAAGCTGAGCTTCTCCGGCACCGCGCCAATCTGTGAGTTCTGCTGCTGCTTCTGCTTCTCCGCTAGTCGCTTTTGCCTCGGATCCCTGGAACAACCAATTGTTTAGCATACTTGTGCCAAAGGACTTGCTTATTCAGTAGTAGCTCTTTAAATCTTAAGTGTATGTATGCAACAAAAATTTACTTATAGACTTCTTGAGCCCCGATCACACCGGGGGTGGCGCCAGTAAACGAAGTCCCGGACCCTTCTGGTGTCTTGGGAGAGGCTAATAAATTCTCCGCGTCGTTGATAAAATTCTGAAAGCACAATTGAATAATGGAATATATATCTAATATATATTTGCCAATATATATTGATATACATATAATACTGTCGACACTGTCGAACACACTGTGCAACATCAATAACAACATTTACTGAAATCGGGCATAATCTTTTGCACTTGTCTAATATAAATTAATGTACCCCGGGTTCCCCGTAAAGCGCATATGCGCGCATTTATCTATAGCATACGTAACGTTTACTATAAAAAATGCGTGCATATGCGCTTTACGGAACCCAGGGGTAAATGACTCCAAAAAGTCTCCAAATATCAATATAGCAGCACATTATGTCTTGCGTAATTTGCGTATGCAAGGACCTCGATAGGAATCTAATCCAAGACAGCTAAGATTAATAAATAATCTATTTAATATATGTACAATAAACAAAAAACTTGAAGGATGCTATAATTAATTTATTAAATAAACTAAATTAAAAAATCTTAAGTAATAAGAGTGCATCACCATTATCAATTAGTGTTGTATAAATTAAACTATTATAGTTCGTTGAATTAATGTAATTTAGCTTAATGGATAATAAATTTGACACTCAATGCAAAATGTCTAATATCTAACATATTATGATGTATGATAAGTCCCAGATTAAATTCTTATCGAAGAAATGTCGAGTTTAAATGCAAACGTATTGCAACGTATTGCAACAAGTATGTAATTTTTGGGAGCAACCAGCGTGGTATACGCGTAAAGCAACAATCATAGAGACTAGCATCAGTCATATACAACATGAAACCATGAATGTAGATCACATAGGATGAAAAATATGAATAAAACATCTAATTTTAGATACAGCGAATAATGCTCGAATGAGAGATACATGATCATTAGATGATAATTACTATAACTGACAGTTCATGCATTGTAAACATCGTAATGTAGACAGCATGATGTAGCATGATCTGTTTTAACATTTGTACCTTACTTGTTTATCTGCCATCGTAAGCATTTCGACAGGATATTCATATTTATAATAAATTTCGTATTGGCGATATAAATTAATCCCTTAAGGGGATATTAATTTCTTAATTAATTATTTAAACTACAGACCGTACATCAGAAAATAGGAACGAGATTTGTATGGTATGATCTCAAATTACTTCTCTTGAAATTAATATGAAAGATAATGTGATAATGACTAGATACTAAAATATTATAAAGGAAACGCGAAACACTCAAATTTTTTAAAACAATATCAATTATGTGAAATATGTGGCTCAATTATGCTTATCAAAATAAAGCATAGGATAAAATAGAAGTAAATTAAAGCAGGGAAATGATAAGAATTACAAAAATGGATATAAGAAAATTACTCACGTTGGGATCTTCTCTAATGGTGTCCATTGAGATTGACGGCGGGTTTGATGTTCCAGATGATACATTGCGCAGCATGGACTCGCTATTTGCATTCGAATCATGAAAAGAGACCCTTTTCATAGATGCTGGCTGTTGAGAAGTGGGAGGTAGATTAGATGTAGTCGAGCCGTTTGATCTGAGAGCACTTTGCTGAGACATAACAGCGTAGCTGGAGCCTCGTTCTGGTGGCGGGGGTGCATCATTTACGTTGTTTTGCGAAGCTACGATAAAAAAATATCTTTAATAAAATAATAAAAATACATGAGTCGAATATGTAATACATTCAATAAACACAACAAAAATATAGTGTATTTGCAAATCTTTCGTTGGTAGAAAACAAATATTTCAAGACAATTTCTCTTTAAAGAAATATGAGAATACAGAGAATCAAAGTTCAATATTTAATCCATAAAGGTTTTAAAAGCTTTATGTTTAATCTACTAACGCATAGATACGTTGGGGCCATTAATAATCAAGTTATCCAAGCGTAACATGCCGGGGTGCAGCTGACTTCGCGAATGTTGGCTCGGCTGATACGTTTGCTGCTGTAATTGTTGCTGTTCTTCCTGCTTCTTCTGGTTCTCCTCGTATTCAGCCTGCTTCCGCTTCACCTCGTCCATTCTCCGTTGTAGTTCCCTGTCTTCCACGGAGTGTGACATGCCTATGGAATAGGACTTCTGACCGGAACTGAAATGGCTAATAGGTGTGCCATAACTAGGGGTCGATACATGCTCTTCGCTCTGACTTGTTGCTGTTTGTTGTTGCGGCTGCTGGTGTTGCTGCTGATTTGGTTGCACATGCAAGCCACTATTTTCTTGACCAGGACCACTCATCCCAACATTCTGAGACACCGTTTGATTGGATAGAATATGAGCATGGCTACTGGTGACAGGTTGGTTGTTGAGGGGCTGGAGAGGCAAACCACCTCTCATAGACTGGTTGCCTGCGATCGTTCTCGATAAAATTGGTGGCTGCATAGTTCCTTGGACAGTTCTGTCTTGACTGGCCGCCATTCTCAGCAAGCCCTGAACGCGCTGCACGCTCTCGTTGTCTAAATCGTTACTCTCCTCGTCATCGTCCTGATTGGCAGTCTCCTCCGCCCTCTTCTGGAAGTCTCTCTCCAGTTGGAGAGCTCGCAGCTGCTCTTCCTGCTGCTGCGTTCGATGCGCCAGCGCGCTCAGCTCGGCGATCTGCTGATCTCGCCATTGTCGAGCGGCTTCTCTCCTACGGGCTTGTTCCTAAAGATACCAGCAATGTCAAATAAAAATGTTCTTAAAGAAAAATACAAAATAAAATTACAAATTCCAAAAAACTTGTTACTGAAATTCTTAACTGCACAATAATTACTAACAGAAAATTTCAATGTAAGAAACTAAATCTATAAATTAAAAATTATTGCTTTAAGGAGATTTATTTGCATTTATTAAAGCTACCATTTCATTTATTATTTTCCTTTACTAATTACTATTACTTATTACCTTTTCTCTTTCTTCTCGTTGCCAAGGATTTGTCGCGCTATATTGATACTGACGCGGTTGCTGCATGGCACTGATTCCTCCCGCAGGGTAATAACTACCTCGTGGTGGATCTTGCATGCTTGCGGTATACCTGCAACATTTTCTTCCATTATTTAGGATCAAATTTAATCATCAACAAGCAACTTCCAAGATGCGTTAAGATACATACCTTGTGTCGGCTTGCTTGTACAGAGGGTGCGTCGAAGTACTGGGCGGTGGTGGTGGTGGACTTTCGTTAAACTCCCCAGACGGTAAAGATGGTCTCGTTGGCGGCACTTCCGACGTCGTCACAGAGTGGCTTTCTCCGTTTTGCGCGCGATTGACGTTATCGTTTCCATACTGATCGATGCGCTGGTCCAGATTGCCGTTTGGATAATGTGGACTGTTTTGCGAGCCGGCGAAATGTCGATTCTGTTCGGCGTACGACTTCGTCTCCTGACCGCTCGAGTCTCTACCGAGTAGATTCTCATTGGGCATCGGTTGATGGCCGCGCGCGATCGCCTCGTTCTTCGGTTTGGGCATCATCGGGCCGTATTGACCTCCGATTACCGGATACCGATTAGGGTACTGATTATACGGGCCGTACTGACCATACTGCGTGCTGTTATATTGAGTGTGCTGGGCATCCGGATAATTGTAACTGGGCGCGTTTTGTCTCGCGGCGTAGCTGGAGGTCGTGCCCAGGCTCGACGTGGAACCGAGTGGTCTCGGCGTGCGTACATTCAAGGTATTCGGCATTTGTTGAGCAGGAGGAGCTGCCACTCGAGCGCCCATGTTATACATCCCCGGCGGTCTATGCTGATTAAGCAGCGGCGCGCCGCCGCGCAACTCTCGTCGACGAACTTCCTCTTGCATCTCCTGCATCTTCGCCTCCTGGCGGATAATGTCGCGCGACGATTGGGAACGCGGCGGTGGTCCTCCACTGTGTTGTTGCATCTGATTGCTGACCGCCGAGTAGCTTTGCTGCTGGCCTGGGGTGACATACGCGGACGTCGGACGGTCTCGGATGTGACCGCCGACTTCCATGGTAGATGGACGGTTCAACGAGTTCTGCGAACCCCTCAGGGAACTCTTTTGAATATGCTGAGGATTCCTGCAATATGCAACGATAAATTTAGAAAATGTTCAGAACATTTAGGAAAAATTATGAGATTATTCTAAATTGATCCATGTGCACAATGACATTTTCATTTTATGCACGTATAATCAAATGTCAAATGTAAGAAAAGAAGTGCTTAAAATAGGAAAATCTAAAATTAAAGATATATAAAAGTTGTACTGTATATCTATACCTGTCATCTGGTTGTTGTAAACTAATTTGTTGTTTCACAGTCGGGTCTTGATTTCGATAAATACTCAGATTCTGATAAAATCGCTCTGCTTCTGTGCCCTGTGCACTCGACGGTGCGTTCATGTGCGTTGCATTTGGATTCAAATTAGGCGACGATTGCTGCCTGCTGACTAAGCCAGTGGGCGGTAAAGTTCCGATTCTCATGGAATCGTGCAAATTATGGCTCGACCTAGAATACATTATTGCATACATTATTCTGATAAATATATTGTTTCTTATGATATTTTACAAGCAGAATGTACAACTTACAACTTACATACAATTATGATACTGAATATATTAACAAATAAAGAAAAAGTTGATTAAATTAATCTTTTGATTTGTCCTATAAAAGACATTTTCGAAAAATTGCGCTTAATAATTCTTGAAAATTATTTCCAGTTTGCTTAGGGGATAAGTTGTATAAAATACAAAGATATATTAAAATATGTATCGAGAGCGATCTGAATTGAGTTGAAGATATATACCTGGAACGTAAAGAAGTTGCACTGTTGATCGTCGCCATAGGAGGTGGTTGAACAGGCGGTGTAACGCTGTTACTGGAAGAAGCTCTGCTGTATCCAGGATTAAACACCTCATGCTGTTGCTTGGTCTCGGTACCCATATCTACGTAAATCCAATTTTTATGTACAAACGAGTAAACGTAGCCGTGCATACTCTTCTATCAGATACATCTTTATCCTACTTAAATCGTCTAATAAGAGGTAGATGTTCCTCTTACGTTTAATCTACCTAGTGAAACCCGATAAAGCTGCGTGATTCGATAAGAGATAGACGTTCCTCTTATGCTAATCTGTCTAGTGAAACTCGCTAAAGCTGTGTGATTCGGGCATGATATGCACACACAAAGCTCGCTCTTACTTACTATGCAATGCCGGCACAGACTTGCTGCTGTGGATTTGCTGAGGAGTGGCGTCGTGTCCAAGCCGCGACGGTAAATCTCGCTCGCTCATGCGACGAGGACCTGCGGTAGCCCAAGCGGGTACACAAAGAGACAGCTTTGAGTTAATGCATCGGTGAACACGAAGGTGCCGAGGCGCAATATTAAAATGATCACTCATGCACATACGCAAAGCACACATTTGTCGAGAACGAGAACGCTCTCTTTTGGATCATCGAAGTCTAACTTTGACACGTTGAAAGCGGTGGAAAAAGAAAATGTCATACGGCCAACTGTAAAGACACTTATGGCAATGACGAGCTACAGCGAACAAATTTGTGATATTGTGATATTGTGATATGCATTGTGATATTGTTTCAACAAAACTATGAAATAATTCTCGTTGGTTGGATGCAGTGATTGGACAAAGTATGATATGATTACTTAATGTTTAAAAGTGATATAGTTTATAATTGCAATAGAATAATAAAAAATTATTGCATTGGATTTTGCGGAAAAGGTATTATACATAGTAAATATTAAATATTTAAACATGTATTTCATGCGTGCACGTTTGCATGTGATTAATTCGTGAGTTTGATTTCATGTGATTAAGTTAATTAAATAAAAATATATATATAATTATAAAATAAAGGGTACTTATTTTGTCGCAATTACTGTGCAATATCGTAATTAAACAATCACATCGAATTACATAAAGTATTCTCTCTACGCACATAACTATGATTATGTGCACGTAATATCGCAGACGTTGTTAAATATATCACTACTGTAGGCATAGCAATGCAACAAAAGAAAGTACCTGAAAATTGTATTAATATATCATGCTTGCGTATCAGCGGAACATCGTGTTATTATGGAACAAAAGTATATCTATTAGTGTCATATTTTATAATTTGCAGGATAATACTTGCAAATCCATTTCTGAATTAAAACCAGATGATGAAATCAATTAAACATAAATGTTAATCGATGCATTTATATCAAAAACTGGCCAAATCAATTTCTTAATTCTGCTCAAGTCTTCGGATTCCCCAACTTCATTTAGGAAAAAAAATTTTAAGTTCATTATGACAAGACGGAAAACATATTGTTCTAAAAATTTTGTATTATTTTAGCTTATTATCTTAATTTTATAAAAATAATTTGATCAGTTTTTGATTTCATCGTTTTATAAACCATGCCAGAAAACAACGTAAGTATTGTAAAAAAGATGTGAAAATGATTTATGTTGAAAATCATTCGGGCACTACGGCCGCGTTATAAATAAATATAGGAGCAAACGTAATGTATGTAAACAGATATAATAAATCGTGCGACACTGATCCGTCTGCAAACGTCGATTTTCCATTCGTCTCATTCAGGCGGAATGAAAGTGCTTGAAGAAAGAAAAATTCGACTAAATGCACATTCAATGTATAACACGTGGTGGTAGCTTACGCAAGGCGGACCGGTCATCATCTTTCAGCGAGCTGATCTCGCGGAAGCTCCAACCGTCCCTCTCCGAATCGGACTTCCGTCTCGAAATGTCAAACTCGCTCTGAGATTTCCGTTCCGCTCTTAATCGTCCGATATTTTTTGTCTCGTTTTCACGCGATAATTTAAAAGAGCTATCTTTCAGCCGATCGTAGCTCTTGCGCTTTGTACGAATTCTTTTTTTCCAGTCAGATCTCTGTACTTCAGTAGTTCGATCTAAATTCGTCCATCTGTCTTTCTCGCGCGGTTCTCTCTTTGATTCCAATTCTTCAAGCGACAGATGACGATTCCATCGCGTGCCGTTCTCTAATTTTTCGCCAAAGAATTCACCAAATTTTGTTTGGTCTTCGGCAGTTTGAACTGAAGTAGAATTCATCGGATTGTCTCGCTTCCTGGAGCCTTTTTTCAATTTCAATTCTTCGAGAGAGCGATGACGTTGCCATCGCGTACTTCCCTTGGGACTCGAGATCGATCTGTTGCAGGACTTGTGAGATGAATCAAGATCTTCGCGAAGATTTTCGGAAGATCGCGATCGATCGTCAGAATCAGATAAAAATTTGCTGTTCAAGATACTTTCACAGCTTCGCGTCTTAGTGGACTTGTGAAGATCTATGGTTTTCTCAATCTCTTCTTTTCCATAAATTGCAGTACCGATCAGATTGCTTTCGCTCTTACAGAGAGGTTTAGCAATTCGCATTCGCAGGACGTTCAGTTTGTTATCACCCGATCGTGAATACGCATTCGCATGTCGCGGAAGTATCAACGAGCTCTCTAAAAAGCTGCTGTTGGAGCAATTCTTAGCGGCGGAATGAGAAATGTCTATGAATAGGCATTTGGGATGCTTTTCGCAATACTGACGAACCTGTGACCTGATATCTTCCGAGGACCGAGAACTCTTCGCAACGTTCGATAGCGACAGTACGATGGAAGAATGGGAAGGTGAATGAACGGAAGGCAGGGAAGAAGATAATGAAGAGTCAGGAGCTTTCGACATTTTCTGAAAGTTATCGGTCAACAACGATAATTTCTCTCGAGGCGTTGTTTCTGATTGATTTATCAAATTTGACTGAGGCGAATCGCTATAAGCGGATGTACCGTTATTCTCATTTATTGTGGAAACGGCAGAAGATCGCGCCAAGTCTTGCTCCGGAATAAATAAAGGCGCATCGGTATTATCCAGATTTGAGAACTGCTCGAGTTGTTCTGCGATTACTTGCTGCTGTTCGAGCGAGAGTCTGGAACTGCTATCTTTGATATTATCTTTTTCTGCTGGAAACAACTTTTCCACATCTTTTCGATTTTCCACTGTAAAAGAAGCTTGGGATTTGCTGTCATCGATTGCCATATTGTTATCTTCAGCCTCTGCAAAAGTTGCGTCTTTTTTGATACCAAGAAACACTTGATCTTTGCTACCATTACTCGATATGTTTTCAACCTTAGTCGAAGCTATGTTCTTCGTACCAACTAAACTTTGATTTTTATTTTTGAAAATATTCTTATCATGATTCTCGTCTATTGCTAGAATTGAACTTTCCTTAGCATCAGTCGTAACTTGTTCCTTTACTGGAATCCTGGCAATTGTAACTCGTCTAGCGCCGCAATGATGAAATCTACATTCCTCGATCGCGAAATCGCCATCGGTTTCAACGTCAACTAGAACGATATTGTTGCGCCTCTCAGCTGAGCAGATTCGAAAGTTCTCATCTCCTTCTTTTGTCAAGTCCGAATCTGATTTATATTCTTTCTGCGCGTGACAAGGTCTATGTAAATGTTCGTCGCTTTTATCCGGCGTTATGATATTCGGTTCCGACACAAACTGACGGGAACCGTTCAACTTGGTGGACTTGAATTTGATCAGACCGGCATCGCCAAGCTTCGAGAAATGTTTCGCTAGCGCTGCAACTCTGCCGCACCCTAAACGCACTTCTTCCGGCGACTTCCAGCATTTCTCCGTTTTGGATTCGTCACTGGACACATCGCTGTTCAGTCCGCTCAGATCGAGATGCAACTCTGGCATTATCGTGTACATCTTAGGAGTCGAGATTCCTCCCTCGGCGTCTCTATCGGCTCTGCTCGACGCACAATCATCGTTAATCGTGGAACTAGACTCATCCGCGCAATCTTCGGAATTGGAAATGTCGTCTAATTTATCGCCATATCGTTCATCGATGTTCAACGTACGTTTTGTGATATTGTCCACACCTTGAAGACGCGAAAAGTCACCCGACTTAGATTCTGTAATGCAACTTGACCCAGCTGTAGCGTCTTTGACGAACAATATTGATTTATTTGTAGGGAAGGAGCTAGAAATTGATGAAAAGTTCTGATTGCTACCCGTATCTAACTCAAAATTAGATTGTGGAACACTTAGAGTCTGTTTTCTATCGCGATCTACATTTATACGTTTCTGAGAATTTCTACGATTAAAGTTGTCGTCACAACCAGCTTTAATACAATGCTCGCATTTCTTACTCGGCTCTACTTGAACACATTCAGAGGATTCCGTGTAATTAATATCTTCAGTTTGATCGATGTAGGGTATAGCATCGAAAAAATTTTCTTCGAAAGTCAGTAACGAGTGTTTGTAATCTTTCGTAGTCCCCGCATACTCTAGCGGCGGAGTGGTGATCCTTTCGAATGGATTTAAAGTGTCCGTCGAATTACTCGACGCAGCTCCGCCTTGTTCCACGTTACTCTCTTCTTCCTCTATGATTTTATCGTCGCTCTCGTCGCTCTCGTCCTGATACAAGATGGATGATATCTCGTTGTCGCTCGTGATAGAGATTAAGGGACAGGGCATACGAGATCTCGGGAGACGCACGGGAGATACGGTGGGGGTGGAAGGACGATAGACGTGTTCTTTCTCGTCGACGACGCCGCGAAACGCGCCTCTCTGACGAAAAATGGAGAACGGATCTTGCCGCGTGGAACGGTACTCGTCGACGTTGACTCGTGGGAAACCTCGGTCAACTTGATTATAGTAAGGGAATGTCTCGACGCATTGAGACGGGATCGCACCTGGTTGAACTGAATCCTGACACGGCGCCTGCTTCGGGAAGGACAATAAGTCGCCCATCGAGTGTGACGTGGCTGGTTGACTATTGGTCGTCTCCGTCGTCTCTACCGCCGGCTCTAAGAGCTCGGATCTTGGCCGAGTCTTATATGCTGCATGAAACAAGTGGTTAGTCAAGCGTTAGTAAAGCAGGCTCTTCTCGAGCGAAGCGAAGCGAAAGGCGTTATTCTGACGGAGCGATTATTCGGATTAGAAAATGTCCGCTGGCGATAAATCTGGCCAATATTTCGTAGAAAATAGGATCTTGCTGACACGTGTGCACTTGAAGCAAGAAAGTGATAAGCTTAATCGTTTGGAAGAGTTATTTTATATATCATTAAATTAGAGTTATTTTATATATCATTAAATTAATTCAATTTGTAATAAGATTATTTTAATTGTATATTATCATAATTTCACGATAGAATTTTGTTACAATAACTTAATAATTTTTTACTGTCTCGATACAAATAAATTATTTATAATTTTACAATAGAAAAAAAATTGGACTAATATTTTGTAAGATATTATAGATCGTATGACTAAATATATTCTCTTCGCGAGCTTTAGCAATTGAAAAACTGATTACATAGAATCTAATTATAAGATCTGCATTATCTTTTTCTTGCTCCAAAGGCAAAATTAGCTCTGGAAATTATGGTATTAGTTATTAATCTTCGAACTTACCTCTTGTCATCACAGGAGAAGGTTGGGATAATAACGTTGCGAGTCCATGATATATAGCGCCCTGCTTTGCGACTTCTAATGTCACGATCGGACCGGTACGCACAAGATACTCGGCAGCCCTGCGAATCAATTTTAATGATATAGTGTTTTAAACATTGTTAAGAAATAATTTTATTAAGTTAAAATTAGATCAAAGTCTAAAAATTATATCGTACTTTTCTTGCGTAATCCCGACCAGACTTTGTCCGTCTACTTTGAGTAATTGATCGCCTGCCGTCAATCTACCATCCTGAAAACATACATAAAAATAAATTAACTTACTTAATAACATAGACTGATTTTTAAATTGTTTTTGTAAATTTAAATTCTAATTTTATAACTAAAATTTTTAAATTATATTCAATGTATAATTACTTTTTATTTCAAAGAAAAAATTTTAATTAATCATATTCAATGTTATATAACATAATTTAATTTAATTTAAAAGCGTATCATGTTGTGATTAAAACTTGTCATATTTTTAAAATGCTATCATATGCAAAATTTTATTTAATAATAATTAATATGCATTGAATATCATTACACATTTTAAACACAATTTTAATATCTACATTAAATGTAAAGTATTTTTAAATAAATGACGGTTACTTACAGCATCAGCGGCACCACCAGCAACAACGCTTTTGATGTAGATACCTAATCGGTCCTGTCCTGCGCCCTACGTGTACCAGAATTAAAATAGCATTACTTTATAATAAAATTACATTATAATAAATAAGTATATGCAGCTAAAGATACACACCTTTGCTGCAACGATGCTTAAGCCCATGCCGTTGGTACTCTTGTGCAATTTAATAACGTGTATCTCAGGGTGAGTTTGATTTTGATTAATGTGACTGATATAGCCACCAGACCTATTACTCATTGCGCTAGGACTACGCAACTGCAAAAAATTGAAAAAATTGTGTATAAAGATATGTGTGTATAAAAATATTTCTCTATAATTATTAATTAAATTCTCTATAATTAATTAATTAAATTAATTATATTAAATTAATTAATATAATTATAAATAATTATTAATTAGATCTTGGATCTTAGATCCAAGATCTAACACACATGAAGATGATAAACGCTACGATCTGCTTACTACTTAATTTTCATATTAAAAGATTTTTAAAGTTATAAGAATTTGCAGCTTACATTGTTGTGATGGTCTATCATGTAAATGGTCCAATAGCCACTACTGGTGGGTTGGGCTGCCATTCGACATAAACCATCTCGTTGCAGAGGTGCCAGAAATTCCGCCAGTCCTGGTGGAACTCCTCTTATTACTTCGCAGCTGTAACCATCCTCAGGAAGTAATAATGCTAATCCTAGAACAGGTTCCTCTTCCAGTCTTATTTCGCGGCCATCTGCACGTGCAAGTGTATCCGCGACACTCTCTGCTACCTATAATATTGTGTAAAATATATATTTTGTAGAATGACATTTTATGTCAACAAGACGCAGATTATTGTACTTTTAAATGTACTCACTCTCACCACATTCTCGATCAATTCGGCAGGTAGCCTAGGCTCGTCCGCGGCCGGTTGATATTTTTGTAGTAACGCCCTCACCTGCAGAGAATTTAATTTAAAGCAGGTCGAGCTTAGCGTTGCTAGCTCCTCAGCATTGTATTTGGGAGCCTGTAGTAGATGAGTCGCCTGCATGATCGTCGCCAAGTGGCATTGACTGGCAAGTTCCAAGCCTTGCCTCTCGGCCCAGGTCTCCAATGCGTTCAGCCTCGCTTTGAGTCTACGTCCGAACCATCTGACGCACAGATTTCCGTTCGAGACGAGAGTGTTGAAAGCTGTCGCGTTGATTGCGTGAAACAGATGACTAAACAGCTGTATCGTCAACGCAGCATTCACCCGACATCGTCGCAGTAGGGCCATCGTGTTTGAGAAGATCTGCAGCACCCCAGCTTCCTTTGCCGGCTCATCTGCGTCCGCCATGAACTGTGTCATTGCTGGCGTGAGTTCTAATGTGACGCAACGCACTAGCGAACCGAAGGCTGTATGCACCGCATCCGCTAGGATGTCTTGTGCCCGTGTGGAAAATGCGCCCACGTGCCGGTCACTCTTCAACATGTGTAGCAGTTCCGAGCCGTTCGCCAACCAAAAGGCCAACGACGAAGCGTCCATGTAACGTTCCTGAGAACATAATCTTCCTTAAAAAACTACTGTTGACATATACTATCATAACTTATGCTATAGTTATACTTTTCCAAATATCTGAACTAGTACACTTCTTTTTTAATATATTCACTGAAACAGTTCAGGAACATTCTGAAGTTTATATGAGTAATTTCCAAATCAGGTATTTTATTGCTCAAAATAGAAGAATAAAATTCATAATAAAATACCTGAATAACGCGTTGGATCATGGTAGCGACATTCGCCAACATGACGGTAAGTCGGTGCGCTCTTTCCGTGGGCTGCAATTCTGGTTTATAGTGAGTGCTGGCGCGATATCTCGCGCTGAGATAGAGGGTATAGGTTGGCGCCAACTTAAATTGTGGCGCCGAGGGTTCTACATCGGTGATGACAGCGTGGAGGAAGGTCTCCTCTGTCTCCTCGAGGAATTCTAAGACAGCTGGCAGGATCGGATCCGTGCCTCGCGGTTGCCGATCGTATTGTGAGTGCCTGCCAATAATCGATAGACGTTAATTTCCTTTCTTTGGCTTCAAACTTTTAAATCTTCTTTTTCAAAAGTAAATGTTATTAATATTTCGAGAAAGAATAGTTTAACGACATAAATTCATACAACATTGTGTTTTACATCTGCCTTAAATATGAATAATTCTATGTATTTGCAATATATTGTAAGAAAGCATTAATAGTGTACATTCTACGATGCATTGCTACTCTAAAAGAATGCTTAATAATGTATCATAATTGTGCACTCGATAAACTGAAAAAACTTGGCTAAATCGGCAAGCTGTAAATGTAAAGGGGTAGAATTTCAGAGAAGCTTCTAAATCGCGAAAATAATTAAATTACATCAAGCATACTTCTTAATCATTTTATAAAAAATTAACAGAATTTTGTTAAGAACACTTTTACATCGTAACTGTTCGTGATGAAGAAGGTTTCATAATAAAGAGCTTTGCATTATATCGAGATTTTCTTCGTTATAAATGCGACTCTATATATTAACAATAAGTTCTAAGTATCTTTTTTCGACTAGGTCAAGTATCATAAACCGTCGTAGATTTATCGTTCCGATTTGCTACCTGTTGCCGTCCCTGCTGCTGCTCAGACTAGCGGTCTCCACGTTTCCATCCAGATCGAATGTGGTTTCGTAATTGTGCGTAGGCTCCGGCGGATGCGTGGGACTACGAGGGCTACGGACTGCTGCGACAGCGGACTTCGAGGGGCTCGACGGGGCCGCCCGCTCCTGGGCCTGACCCGGGATCTGACCACCGCCGTTCGGTGTTCCAGATCCCGGATGAAACTTCTCCGAGCTGACGTCCTGACTGGTCGCGTCCGGCGAGCGTCTATCGTTTACACGCGTGCGAAGCGAACATCACGACGGGAAAAGCAAACGTAAAGCACATCGAGCGAAATAAACGTAAATGAAAAAGTAATAAAAATTCGTGGGAAAATGCGTTTTAATTCTCTAACAAATTACAGCCTCCGCCGAAAGTATGGAAGATCTTTAATAAAGTATGATAAATTTATTGATTAATATCAAAAAGTTTTTTATATATAATCTTCTCTTTCTTTTTGATTTAATAAAGAGATTTATAGTATGCTTTTCAATTTACAAATTCTAGTATTTATTGAAAGTGTTCCATACTTTCATAGCCAACATATAAAGAACTTTAATATTCAAGTAACTAATAAAAATCTATATACATGAAATTTAATGCAATACGGCATTAAGAGTATCTGATAATTGTAATAAGCTGAACACTATTGTTGTAAGTGCATTCACATTGAGATACATAAAAGAACATGTACCGACTAATCGCAACGAACGAGCAACATTCGTGCATCACGTCTATTTCTCACCTGAATGCAATGACGAGAGAAAGGAATACGTGTCTCGAACTTACCGGTCGTAAGCGTAGTCGATCTGTTTGTTAGAATCCTGTCTCTGCCTAATGCGCTCTTCCGGCGCCGGGTCGATGAATCGGAAGGTGTGCATTCTGCCAAATTTGATGATAGCTCCATTCTGTAAGCATGCAACGTTGAAGCTTATCATTACATTTGCTCTTCAAATCGATGCGCCAACAATTCGATATATTAAATTAAATATTAATTTCTTTACTCGTTGCAATCCATATTTAAAAAAGCAACCAAAAGTTACATAAACGGTCATATAAATACAAAATGCGAATATATCCCAACTGCAAAAACGGACGAGACACGCACCTGCAGAATGGTCGTCTGATGTATCCTCTGGTTATTGACGTACGTATGTGCGTCTCTGGAACACGGCGTGAGGGTCACAATGTTCTCGGTAAAGGCTATAACGCAATGCCTGGGCATCACCGTCGGTCCTGGCAGCGTCAACGTCTGCGCTTGCACCGCTTGCGGCCCTATCGGTCTCTCCGACCCGACCTCCGTGACATTCGGCTGTAATCGGTGTCGCACTCCGGCGCCGTTCGGGATATCGCTGCCATCAGGATTAAGCTCCAGTAGGAATGGTAGCCTCTCGTCCTCGTACCTGTAAAAAGCAAACGCAGCTATCATTAAAATGTTCGTTACTGCAGGATTAAATATCTGGATAAATCATAAACTCATCATCAAAGTATGAGCAATTAATAATGGACTAAACGTTTATAGGCAGTGTCTGTGATGTCCTTTGAATAACAATTTCCCCCAAAACTGTGACGTACCTATGATCCAACTCGTTCCACTTTCCGGCTGGTTTCTTTTTACGTTTCCGCGGCATGTAATCTGCGGGCCTCCTCCTCACGTGAAACATAATGGAACCTGCGAGAAGAATGCATGTCGTAAAATTTTATTCAAGCACGCCGAGAACAAATTAGACTATGTACATATATATGTATATATATATATTCTTATTCTAATACATATATAAATTATAAATTTATAAAAACAAAAAAAAAGTTATACTATAATTTATAATACATTTCATACAGTATACTGAAAAGTATACAAATCATAAAGATTATAATATTGATACATTTACAATAACTTGCTGAGGAACAAGAAATATTTCAAGAATTGATGTACACACAAAATTTACAAAAGGATCTTTGAAATTCTCTTGAAATTGATAAGGGATATAAAGAAATTAATAAATAAATATAATTCGCCAATAAATAAAAGTAGATAATGAGCGCAATGAAGGGCATCAGAGATCTTATCGGTACAGTTCTGGGAATGAAGCCGAAGGATGAGAGCGGTTGAAAAGAAAGAAGGGAAATAAAAAAGGGAAGGGGACCTCCTTCATATCGGCATCGTATGAACGCTCGTCGTTGATTTAAAGATGCGTGGCGTGTAATAATCGCGCATGAGAAGCTTCGCGGTAAATCGTCGAATTAGTATGATGGGCTAGATAGCGATCGTGCATTTTTCTCGCGTTACAGCACTGCCGTGCGTTTCCTACGCGGCAACGCACGTGTGCGTGCTTCAAAGCACACGGTGGCTTCTCACGGAAGAAAACGGAAAGGGAGAATGACTCTCGGCTTCGGGTCAGCGCGCCGCACAGTCATTGCACCCGCCGTCGCCGGCGTTTTCATCACGTTTTCCCTCGTCCTTGCATCTGGAAACGGCGCGGCGCCTCGTGCTTTCGGCAGCGAACCCATCGAGTATTATACGGCTCGACGAAAGAAAAAATTCGCTTTCTCCCAAACCCGTAGAAAGAAAGTAGTTTCACTGCATATAATTTGAGTATAAAATGCTCTATCGCAATTTTAAGAAAGAAATTATGTTTAAAGTTGTAAAAAAAATATTTTTTACTTTTTTCACCTGCACGTATACGGCATGTTGCAAGTTTCATTCCGTCCAAAATTACTTTTATTTCTTGAAAGAAATCTATTGTAAAAATTAATGTTTAGAAAATTGTCCAAAATTATTTATATTGTTAGAATTTGCAGTCTTCAAAATTTGTTGTAAGAATTAGCGTTAAAAAGATTTTCGTCGCGATGTCAAATATCGGGTTTATCGCAGTTCTAAATTAAATTGTAGGCGTTACGAGGGAATATATATCCGACGAATCATCGAATTTAATAGCTTCCAAATCTCGAAGAATTCTCAAGTTCAGAGAGTCATAAATAAGCGTTCGATATTCGAGAGTGATGGAAATCAGCGAGCTTCGTAGACTCGCCGAACAATCTGCGATTTTAAAGGCTTTAATCGCACAATCGACTCATAATTAAGTCTTGAACGTCTTGAAAGTCTTCGATTCGTTTCGAACCTGATTGTCCAATCTTAGATTGAAATTTGCTTGAATTTAAATTGTTCCAGAACTCAAAGAAACTTAAAATTTTCATTAAAAGCACACGCGGCACTCACCTAACATCACCTCCGCCTTGCCATTCCGGCGTGGCTTGAATGGCCAAAGTCCAATCATGTAACACTTTTAGATCGATTCACGAATAATAACATAGATATATAATCACGAGAAGATTTCTATTCGAATCACAACCGATACTCCAACAGTTTCGTATCAGTGGCACGTTTTGTAGACACGTTTTGTGTCTCTTTATTCACATCAAACTGTCGCAAAAATATACCTTTTTTGTAAAGCAAATTTTTCACTTCTTTAATTCAAACTTTATATTTTTTATTATTAATTTAATATAACAAAAACAACAATCGACATATGATGTTATCTTAAATTCTCTATTATTGTCGATCATAATGTTTTTCCATTAATAGTTATATGTAATCTTTATGGGTAAAGTATTTATTAATAAACCAGATTTTTGTGAGAAATTAATAGCGAAATATTTATGTTGTATGAAGAATTATTCAGTGAGATATTTGTAAGCGGTGCATAAAAAGTATATTGTAAAAGTTCATATCATTTGGAATCAAAGTCGCAATATAAAGCGATAAGCAGGAAAACGATTGGCTTAATAGATCAATTTTATCCGAGGACATCGCGAACAAGTATACACGTACGTTTTATGGCGATTTTCCCAGAACGGTACATTTACAAATCGATTAGTATGTATCAAAGCGCTATAAAATATCCTTATAAAATACGAAGTTCTGGGAACGATATAAAACAACTCCGTTACATGTCAGTAAAGCACTTGTTGCAATTTGTACATAGCTTTAAACTTTTCAGTTCACGCGTAAATGCCAACGTGATATTGCAACGCAAAAGATTTATATAGACTATAGACATTACAAACGTTAGCTTGATACACACGTAAACAATACACGATAAGCGAGAATCAAATAAATGAAAATAGCTCGATATACTTGACTGATAATCCTGAATTTACAAATAACTAAAAATTTTTATACTGTATTATAAATCTTTAAGCATCTTCAACCACGTTACTCTCATTCACTTTCGTGATTCTTGTCATTGATAAAAATCGATTAAATTGTCAATCAATTTTTTGCCGAAGAACAATTCAATTAGGGCAACGCATTATCCTAATCAAAATAATTTGCTGGAATTTTCGTCGTTCATCGTTTTAATTATATACGCGTAATTTATCATTTAGTAAATTCTTTACGCGGCATATTATTTTTATCAAATTCATTAAAAAATTGTACTTTATTAACTATGAAAGTTCTAATCGAACAAGAAGCAACACAAAAACGAGAGAGACGTAATGCGTGAAGAAAAATGTTAAAATCCAACAAGATTAAAGATAACGTAATTAAGTAATGAGTTTCACACAGACATTATTAGGAATTAATTAATTATATTTGTAATTTATATATATATTATATAAGGGATTAATATATGTTTAAAAATTCCGTTTAAAATTTTAATTAAATTTTAGCCGACGTAAATCATCGTCAAGCACATTCGATAAATCGCGCACTTTACGAGAGAATTAATAGCTTGCATTTTTTTATTTCAAGCACGTCGTTTATAAACGCAACCGAAAAATGCTAATTGTTCGCACGTAATTATTCGCGTCGCGTGAAACAGCCATACGCGCGAAAGCGAAAGCGTAACACCTTTAATGTCCATGACGCGCAGGACGGCAGGACGATACTCTACGCGGCTCGCCCGTTAAAACAACACTGGTGTATAACTTCTTGTTACTTTCTGTCCCGTACAACACACAGGTGTGTATATAGAAACAAGAATACGATAGACTGCACACGTGAGACCGGCGCGGCGCAAGCGTGTTGACGAGTGTCCCTTGCACTATACGGAACTATAGCAGCCGGCTTCATTTATTCGCTGCGAAATTATTTATTAGCTTCCGCATTAAATCGAATGGGATTCATACGATGGTTAATTTTTAATGGAAAATAGAAGTAAGAAAAAAAAACGCTGAAAAAAGATATATGCTTATCGTTAGCGTTGGTTCTTATATATAAATATGTATATATATATATATATATATACAGAAACATTCATGCAAGGATTTATTTAAATACTTCACCGAGAGAAAGAAAAAAACTATTTTTTTTATTTAATTAGCAGGCAATAACTCTTCTTTTACTAGACTCTTTAAATTACTAATCTACAACTATTGATACTTTCTCTTGGCCTGGTCTTTAATGTCTACGACTAAAGACACTTTTTGAACGATACAATATTCCACACAATCCTGATATAATCCTGTTTTCCGAATTTATCGAATTGTTATACATTATAACATTACGGTGTAATTACATACGGTGTAAGTACAGACGGTGAGACAAGCGAAAATATTTCCGTCAATTAAATAATCAAAGAGCCAACATACGATGACATTTAAATTATGATTAATTGTATCTTATAGAACGTTATCAAATAATGGTTTGTACTATTAATATATCCCAATCATCAAAGAAAGATTTCGTTTTATAAGAATTCCGTGGGGTTCAGTTTAACTTCATTACCGGAAGCTTTGCTAAGAATAACAGGTATTCTTAGAAATGTTTTCCATTCATATTGGCCCGACCATTCATAAGTATCGGTCCAATTTTCACGTCGATAAAAAGATATCGATAAAAAGAGATTTGAAATAGTACGCGATTCTTCAGATATAAAGATTAGTCCATTTATAAACTGTCTGTTTAACAATTCTTGTATTGATGTAATATTACATTAATACATAAATAGACAGTTACACCCTTAAAGTGAGATTTATGTACTTAGGCGGGTCTTATATATTGAATCCGATACCGAATAGTTGCGAGTATTTCTTGTCTTCTCCTTTTTATATTTAAGTACACATAATAACGAAACGTGAATTTAAATACAATTTTAATGCAATAATCGTAATTCTTAAAAAAATATATTTATTTTAGTTTAAATTAAGTTTAGTTTGTAAGATAATAAAATTTTTAGTTTAAATTAAGAATTCGCAAAGTTAAAGCGTTTTTCTAAACGGTTTGAAAAAAAAGTTTGCCAATTAATTATTTTCAAATCAGTCACATTTATCTTTATACGGCTAAGCAAGTTTTTAATAAATATGATTTTTACGATATTTTCAAATATTTTGTTATTTTCAAAATTTTGAAATTGCAATTCATTTCCTAAGAAATTCTTTCCTTAAAAATTCTTGTTATTTCATATAAAATTCTTTCCTTAATTTCTTGAGAACTCAAGAAATGTCGCATTATTTAATTTTTTAATCTTTAGAGAAGGTATAATCCTATGAGAAAATATTTGAATAAAACTTTGTCGCACACACACAGAAATTATACATTAAAAAATTACATATTAAAGCGTGATAAACGGACTTTAAACTGATTGATCTTCGAGGCTTTTTATCTTAAGTCGTTTAGAAGTTAAGTCTCTTTAAAAACATAATCTCGAAATTCTCACAAATTGAAAAATTTAATACCTCTAAAAGCACATCAGAATTATGACATTAAAATTTTATTTTTATGTCAAAATACTTGTTTCAATATTATACATAGATGCAAATTGATTCGGGAAAAAGACACAAAAATATTCGTTTATTTGAGAAAATTATCCACGTACCTATTTATATGTGCATAAAAATAATTGTACAACTAAAAATAATTGATTCGACTGAAATTCATCGTACTAAAATCGTAGCGGAAAGTTCCACGGATTTAGTCCGCGCTGAATGCGATCCGAATCGTTTCGATCGGAAATCGCGGTTTCGGTCATCGCCGCTCGCAATCGAGAAACTTGGAAATTTCGCTTCGACACGGAGCAACACGTCGAAACGATCGGGATCGGTGCACGCGACTATTCCGCCAGGCGGAAAGGAGAAATTACCCGAGAGATATTTTTAGAAAAACGAAGGTAGCACGCTAGTGCTCGAATGTAGGTCGACATATAACGCAGATCGTTCCGGCGTTTTATTGATTTCCCGCGGACCCAATTCCGACGTGCACACACGCCGTCGCCGTCGTCGTCGCCGCGACGCGACGTGCCGTCGCGCGATGCGTATATACGCACGACGCACGTAAAAGAGATCACGAGAGATCGGCGTGCCTTCATCCCTTGACCCTCCTCTATCCTACCGGCCCTTCGTTCGCCCTTAGGGCGCGTAAAACCTGCTTAATCCAGAGAGAAACATTCTACTTGATCATGTATAACTATATCCCGCGTATTTTTCTTTCCCTTTAAAATTAATCTTCTCTTTAATATCTATTCGTTATTAAACAGATAATGGTTGTCTTAAATCGAGAAAATTTTATACGCTCGACGATATCGAACGATAAAATCTCGATATTTCTTTCCGAAATGATGATGATATCTTGTCTCTTGATATACATTGTCTGTAATGAAGCTTTATGTGTTCTAAGTTCTAATAATATTTAATATTATCTCTTGGGCTATTATTTTTTAATACAACGAGGAATATATACATGCAAACAGGACAGGCTGCAAACCTTATCAACAGTTATCGAAAAACTCAATAATGCGCAAAATTTGTATATAATGAAACATAAAATCTTGCTGCTTTTAACGGTCATTCTCCTTCAGTAAAAAGCAGACGAGTATGATCGCAGAGGAGGTATCTTACCAAAAAAAATTAAATAAACAGGAAAAAAAATATGTATATTGCCGCTAAGTAATTTTCAAGTTTTCAACATTGCTAATTTACAGCAGGGACGTTTAAATAATATATTTCAACAAATTAACATTGGCTAGGTAACACATAGAACCACATCAAGAAGAAAGTTCAGCTTTATATGCGTCATGCATGATTCGGTCAGCTTTAATAGGAGCTTACGTCGTATTCCCCAATCCATCATGACGACTGCCTTATTTAATTAAATTTCGTGGTCCCTTCGTCGGTTATTGCTGCTGCTAAATATTGGTCCCCTCTTTGTTCCCTTCTTTCGTTGCTCCGTTTTCCCGTGAAACTTGAGGATCCGCTGGCCCCTCAAACTGGTCAGGTGAATCTTATCAATTAATTGTCCACGAACGTTAGGACGTTAGGACGTATAATCAAATCTCTTCGGCATCAATTCTCTCTATAATGCTGATAAACTTAAAGCGAATTGACTCAAATTTATCCTTGATCTTATCTCTATCGATCTGCTCGATGTTTGATTTATATGTGTGCTGACATTGTCCAAGCTTAGACTACGAAAGCAAACTGGAGACCGTTCTATGCTTCCTATCTCTAATAATAGCTCGATTGAAGAAATTATAAATCTGCTCAATTGGTCGTGTTCTTAATTGAATCTCGATGTTAACGTTATAGATATGATAATCGATATTGGTGGTGATATATTGAGGAAAATATTGATACGTTCATTCAGGTACGAGTTACGATCTGTTGATAGTCATGTAAACATCGTCAGGACGATGGTTGCTGATGGTCGCATTAAAACGTTACTTCGGGTTCTCACAGTGACACATCATGGCACAGTATTGGACCGTGCTGATATTGACCGTAGTGGATCGTTTTTATAATTCTCGAGCAGATTGCAGGATATTTACAGATCATAACTGCAGGTTGCGCGATTTATATGAAAGCCTTTATCGACGATAAAGAGCTTACTCGGGACGTTAAATTGAATGATTGCACTGACGTGCAACAATAGGTCAATAGTACGTTGTCGATCACGCAATTGACAGTTTTCAAATCGGTCTCTTCGTTGTTCATGCAAATCTGATATTTAACTTTGCTGATGCGTTAAAACGAAGGCGAACAGCTCACGCATTAATTCACGTAGCGATGCACCATCCGTAATCTGTAATGATCACGCGATAATTAGTGATCAGATAAAGTCGTTGCCTCGGCATCTCCCGGAGGTATCCTATAATAGCCATAATAACCACTGTCCGCCAGAAGTATAATCGATGAGATATATTCGATCGTTTGATTAGGTCGACTTTGAGACTTGCAATCAGGTGTCATGTGTTATTGGTCAAGGAGACACCTGCGCACTTCGTCAAGGTTTTGCGCGATTTGTACAATTATTTTATGATGCCTCAGTAATGACAGACCAATCGAATTCTTTTGCACTCTCCGCTTCTAAGTTATGCATGTAATCGATAGCCGGCCGTCTGTCCTTTACGTGAATCACGAGACAATAGGTATCACGTTGCTGTTACAAATCTTTCATGTCTTCTTTATCTGTAATAAATCGAATAAGTTCAATTACGTTGAGCTATGATTACTAATGACTTAATTAGTAGATCGGACTCAAGATCGTCACTTGGAATTTCACGAAATTGCGCAGAGTGACCGGGTTATTATACGCGTAGGGTTCACTTTCATCAATTCACTCTCTTTGATATGTCGTGTTCGGGTTCGATGACGCTGGTCATTAACGCTTTACGTTCGCGTGTATAATCGTATTTACTCCTTCAGTCACGTACGTAGTTATTTATTCCTTCGTGCGGATTACGGCGCATTATCGCGACCGTGTGAGTGGGTGGTTCCACTTTCGCTACTATGAAAAGTCTTTGATACGTCGATGATGAGCTAATCGTGTTCGATGACGCCACGCCTTGGTCGCTCCGCGTTATGCGCGTGTAATTGTAACGACTATTCACTTCTTCGTGCAATTATAGGGATATTGCAGCCGTGGATGGATCCAATTTTGTCACTCCGAATTCTCTGCTGCGCTTCGATAGAACAAGTCAAACGAATGGTTATTAATATGTTGCGTCGTATTTATACATGTTGTTGCAAAGAATAACACGTCTATTTACTCAATCCAGGCTACAATGGATCACCAAACGCGTAGGCGAGTACACTTTCGTCACGTAAATTCGATGATGGTTGAAGGACTCCGGGTTCGACATACAAACGTTTGTAAGTGAAAAAAATAATTAGGCAACTAATTAATGTACGGATTACTGTACAGAGAAGGCAACACGGCGCTAAATGTTCACATATTTCACGCAAGATATGCTGGATCAATTGTAATTCGGTCTCAGGTAAAATTAACGACTGGTCGATTCGTTGCACGAATTTAGGCTCAAACGACTCAATTGTCGGACATCACGGGCAATTATTTCGCCGTGAATGACGAAGTCGAAACGAGGGCAAAGACGACGACAAGGCGGCGACGACGGCGCCCGCGCACTGGCGCTGGTACCGACGACATGAGCCGACTGAGGCGATGCTGGTATCGGTTATTCTCTTTGCCACCCTTACGTCCCCCTCATCAACTACCCTCTATACTTCGGCTTCTCCTCTCTCCCTTCTGTCGCTCCTCTCGACAAACTTTCGTCCTTATCAGCTGATATTAAAAGCTCTTTTTTACGGTCAACTTTATAAATTTAATCCTCACTTTAATGCGATCTTTTTCCTTTCTAGCCTTCTTTCTCATTAAACTTTTGTTCTCATCTCGTGAATTCTGATGTCAATCTGTCTCATCAGATCAATCCTCCTATTTTGTTCCATCATCTATGTTTCAAGAATTCTTTCCTCCTCCGCACCCGTTAACTTCTATTATCTTCTTCTACCGTTCTTTTCTACTGTAGACATATGTAACTCTTCCAAGTTGATTATTTTTTAAATTAGTTTTTTACGAATATTTTAAAAATCTCTATATTTAATATAACTTAAAATAGTCTGCAAAACTCTCTATATCCAATTTATTATTCTCGTAATATATAAATGTCTCAGAATTTTTACTTGACTTCGTGCAATAATATTCATTACATAATCAAATATCAATTAACTTTTTAATATTATTATTTAAATTTAAATTAAAATTGTATTATATAAAATTTATAAAATTAACTAAAGATTAAATTAAATTAGTTTTTGTTAGAATCAACAAAAGTAAAAAGTTTGCAAAAAATTCGTTCTCTCAATGAAAGATTAAAGTTATGTCATAATTCTCTTAAATTTGAATATAAAAATAAGCAAGTTTGTTAAATCATTATTGACGTACTTTACATCAAATTATTATTGCGGCATTAGCTTGCTATTAAATTCTCAATAAAAAAATATTAAAAGACACAAATTTAGTATTTCCAAATGTACAAAGATTAATTTTATAATATATCCTGGGCAAAGTTAAATCGTTGCAAACACACTTATATTATATTAAACACTTTAAATGCAAAATTATTTAAGTCCAATCGTATTAAGTCCACTTTCCTCTTTTTCATTTTAATAGTTAGAATATACACAGAACACTGCTTATTAGAGTTATGCAGCGATTGTGCAGCTAAGCATAAAGTATTGATGTAAAAGTAAAGTGTTCTTACCTCGCGTGGAAGGATGATTCATTAATATCGCCAAAGGACACTCGTCGTCGTCTAATATGTACTCCTGATGTGCATTGCCACCCACGTTCTCACTATTAACCTACATCATAAATAAGATAGTGATTTGTATGCTTTTGTTAAAATTGATTATATTGCTTTTGTTAAAAGCAATATATGCTTTTAACAAAAAGTATCTGATATTTATGCATAATTTCCAGAAATTGCGAAGGTAATTAAATGTCAAGTACAGAAATGTATCATATTATACAAAAAATATTTTTGTCTACAATATTTAGTATTTACGCAGCTCACTAACAAAACTGTGTTTTATGTTTTCTGTGTTCCTTTAATTTTCATATGATATCAGAGGATAGATTTTCTTATCAATTATGTTTTATTTAAACTAAATTAAGCAAAATATACTATTATTATTTGATAAATGTTTTTATTAACTTCATAAATATCTCGTAAACTATTAATATACTTTATCTCATTATTGTAACTATCTCGCATTTATTTATTTTTTATTAGCTTTATATTATTCTTCCTTTAATAATAATAATTTATTTTATAAATATATATTTTAGATGTGTATACATTTAAATACATATTGTATTTTACAAATTTCTATATTTTTATATTTGCCTTCATTTTTCAAATCATACATTTAACAAATTGAGATATTTTTTTGTAAAATTTTATTTGCAGAATAGATGCTAATATTTTTTAATATTCAGCAATAAACATCTTAACAATTAAGTTCAATTTAACATTAATTATTAAATTTTGAATTGCGCTATCTTTTTGATCAAAATTCGTCGAAGAAGTAAATTTCTAAAATCTGTCAAATTTATCTGCCATATATGACGATCTATCCGCGGATAAACGACAGTCTCGTATATACCTGCACAAGGCAATATAACTGCGGGTCCACTTTATCCAGGCCGTATTTAGAAAGCATCTCTCGCACAACCTGAGCGGCGGAATCTCGCACGCTCAGCAGCAGCGTTTTGTATGGCACGTCCTTGCACAACGCTTCGCCATAAATTTTCAATGTGCCGCCCGTGTCAGGACCGCCGTCTTTACTGCGAAATTGCTGGAGTCTCCTTTCAAGTTTCTGTTGACGGCGGCGTCTCATCACCGCTTCCGGATTCGAGATGCTCCTCGTAAAACTGGTCTCAGGCAATTCTAAAAGCGATAATAACATCATTAATACAGAAAAGAAAAACATTCATACGAGTCACGACAAAGAAGTATCTTTATTTCGTTTTTGCTATTTTCATTACAACACGATAATCAGTAATCAAATTAAGATAATTGAATTATTGTACTTTACGTAATATACTAAACTATTCTTAAATCTTGCATTAAGAAAAACGAAACAATAAAGCACAAAAATACTTAAACTATAGAGTGTAATATAAGCTGCGTTCCACTTAACACTACAAATGCTTCGAAGCATTCCTCTTCTTCTTTCTTTCAGTGAAGAAAGAAAAAGAAGAAGAACGCTTCAAAGCATTTGTAGTATCAAATGGACTGCAGTCATAATAACCTTTTTCAATCCCTTTTTGAAACACTTTTCAGTCAAAATATTGTTTAAAGATTATATTTATATTTGTATTTATTATTATTTATATTCACGCGTTATTTAATCCTTTAATAATTTTATATAAATAGTAATTTTATACAAACAGTCTAAAAATAATGTTTACTAACCCGTATAAAGTTTCTCGGCGACACCGTTCTGATCGCCAGGCGCCGCGTTCTCGTCCTGCTCCAAGCTCTTCAGTCGACTGAGCTTCTCCTGCTTCTTGATCTGCTTTTTCTCCCGCTTGCTCAGCTTTCTTCGGAAGCTAGAACCCTCGGCTGAAGTAAAACCGACGCCCTGCGCATTGGTCTTATCGTCGATCCTCTTCAGCAAGAAGCGTCCCTCCCGATCGTCTATATGCCAATTTAGTTGAACCAGCAATGGCTTTTCTTCTAAATCGAGTTTACGCTCTTCTATAAACAAAGTACAAACCAAGGTACAAACGATATTAAAACACTTTAGAAAAAATAACATTACTAAAAGATAAAATTAACTGAGATCTCTCTTCAACTAAAAAAAAGTCATTAATTCAAATATAATTAAATATAAACGTATAATATTTAAAGTGCATAATTCAGTTAACAGAAACTCATGGTATGTTAAAAGTATATTAAAATTTATTAATTAAGGAACGTACATATACGTTATACGTTACTTTAAAGATGTATAAACCAGTTTTTAATTTAATCTAATTATAAAAAGTTCTCGCTAAATGCGCAGTTTTAGTTTTAATCGATATTGTTCTTTCACGTAATCTCGACGATTTTACTCACCTCCATTCTCGTGAATCTCATAAAGGGCGTATTCTGGGATGGATAGCATTCTCATGTCGGGACGAAATTTTTCTATGAGAGTTTCTATCACCGCCTGGCTGGTCGCGTCCGAGGCGACCCTGATGCACTTGGTAGCGACCTTTTGGCCGCTGTCTTGAAAGTAAAACCTCATCACGCCATGGAACTCCAGATCCTGTTGAGAAAAAATAGCATAATTCGAGTAATCTTGCGGGAGCTAAACGATCACGCGAAATTTGAATGCGTCGTCTCGGCAACACTCACCTCGTTGGGCTCCGAAAGTTCGAACAGGTCCAAGCGATTGGCGTTCCATTGCTGTATGACCCCCCTGAGAGCTTCCCGCTCCGCCTTTTTATTCGCCAGTTCCGTTGCCATTCTGAAAAACACGACGGACGACATAAATGTAATTGTAAGTAGCCGACACAGTTGCGGAACTTGTAGAACGTCTAACGTTACTGAACGCGTCACGATTTCTTGGAAGCCGCAGACCGCGTGATCGCGAACTTGGCTTCTTAATTAAAGAACCAAACGGATGAACAGATACATTTTTAGAAAGTTTTGTACGCTACAAAACCATGGGATCAAAATTCTCAATATTTATTCTCTTGTGTTTCGTTCCCTTAACCCCGAGAACGGGTGCCTGGGGTGGTTTTTACACTCCAGTCTCGAAAAAATAAGTTCACGTCATTTTAATGTGTGCTTCTTTCGTTTCTTAAATATTTTCTTTGGTTCCTTCTTACTTTTTTCTCAGAAAAAATGGAGTAAATGTGTATATACATATTGTCCTCAAATACTAATACAAATTATATAGAACAATACAAAAAATATGCGATATATAATTAACAACAATGATTTTTAACTAGGGTGTAAAAGTCACCCCAGGTAACCATTCATGCAAAAAAAAAATCAGGCGCTCGTTCCCGGATTAATCGCACAAGCTCCCGTCTCGATAAAACAGGCCTATTGTCTCTAGAAACCGAATTTAAATCTTCGAGAACCGTGTGGGGGGAACTTTTAAATAAACTTTCCAAGAAACACGCGGCCGCTTTGATTTTGTTTCACGCCTCTTCGCAGGCCTCCCTCCGCCTCCGGCGCGGGGCTGCTGGCACCGTCTGTTGTGATACCCACGAGATAAATTATCACAGCAGACGTAAAGCGCGAGGCGTCTGTTCGGTGCGCCAGGCCGCACCACACCGCTGCCGCACCCCGCACCGTGGTATCACGTTCGGTATGTTGTGATTCTCGCTATGCGGCACTGCGCGGCACGAGTGTGTCCGATGCATGCGATGCATTCAGAAACGACCCTCCTCGAGTGCAACAATACAAGGTGCCCGGGAAAAAAAAATGCGCACCGGGTGACGCTGGCAAACCCGCGTCATTTACGAATTCGATTACTGCAATTATTTGATGTTAAGGCTAATTAAACAAGGTCAATAATCCGAGTGAATTAATTTATATCGCTAACTACTTAAACTATTCGCTCGATCGATTTTTCGCTCGATTAGTTGTCGAGTAACTTTAGCTGGTTAAGGTCGAAGTTCTCGTCAAGGCCGGCCGCGGCGACGCTAATTAACTTAAATCTTAACAAACAGAGAGACTGCACGATCGTGCCTCGCAGTTTCCGGACAGCGAGACGATCCTCGAGAGGCAGTCACGTGCCATGCATTCCTGTCGCCCCTCCCCGTACCCCGCCTCATGCCCTCTCACGGCACGTCTCTTGTCCTCGATCTTAAAACCTTAAAAGCGCGTCCGCGCATTTCTTTTAAGGGTTCACTGCACCGCAAGCATTAACCCTTTGACGCACCAATTTAATTCTCACCTGACCTGACATCTAAAAGTAATTTAAATGAGCTTTTAAAAGAAAGCTCATAATTCAGAGGACACAAAGTTGTAAAATAACGTAACCCTTTAGTAAGTAAATTCCTTATAGGCTTATTAGATACTTATTAGCATAAGTGATATTAAATTGATCGTCAATTCAATAATGTAATATTACATTTTTAGTATAAAATTGTGTTTTACAACCGAATAATTAACACCTGGTTCAAAAGCATTCAAAGGCATAAGGCAAAATATACACAGAAAAAAAAAAGTGTCAAATCAACACTGATGAAATGTTGAAATAAAATGTTGAAATTCTTATAAGAAGATTATAGTAATCTTGCGTATATACGAAACAATCTACATCTTATTCTTCTTTAAGAATTTCAACTTTTTATTTCAAATTTTTTTTCTTGGTTGAATAATATAATGACTTCATGCAAGAAAATTTTCTTCGTTTAACGCAATATAATCTCATTTCAAGATATTTTCAAATCAAGAATATTCCTGTTTTTCTGTGTATAAAATTCACAAAAGTTAGTTCGTCAGACATAAGATTCCGCTCGATGATCGTAAATGTCAATGTTAATTTATTCTGTAGAATAATGCAAGTTGGACGAGAATCGCAATATAATGTAAATCAAGTAAAATTAAAAGACAGGAGGAAATTCAATCTACTACGCTACTTTTCTGAGACCGAATTTCGACCGAACATGTCCAAGGTAACGTGCAAAGGTCGCGTTCAAACGATCCGTACTAAAAGTGACAGATAATCGTAATTTGAAAGTAAAATAAGATGTTGCAAGGTAATGTCGAAAGTTGCGCGCGCGTGCGCGCGGAAGGAAAATTGTACGAAACACGGGGGGACCGTTCTGGATTGGAAAGTAGCGTTTTAGCGTGCTTAAATGCGCTCCACGACGAAGAAGATCGCGGAATATCGCGGATTCTAGGTCGCCGCCGCCTATCACCGCGCGATCGACGTCGCGATAACGCCGCGAGGTGCGTACGTCAACATCGCGACGCGTTTTACTCCGCGCGTGCAGGTAAACCCGCGCGATGACTCATACGCGAAAATATGAGCGCGCCGTTCGTTCGTTCGCCTCGCGTATACGCGAGTATTTCGCATCAGGCGCGAGCGAGGGGGAAGGACGGCGCGGAGGGAAAGGGAATCCGGCGAGAACGCGAGGACGAGCGACGAGCCGCGCGCGATCTCGCGATCTCGCGATCTCGCGATCGCGTATCGCGAGCGCCCGTCCTCGACGCGATCAGTCAGTCGTCGCGATCCTCATCGCCCTTCAACGATACTCCCTCCTCTCTGCCCCCCTGCCGTTTTCTCGATCGCGGAGCGCTCGATCTCGGGAGTGTCAACCTCATGATACATTCAAAGCGCGAAGTACCTACATGACGCGCGTCTCCCTCCTCACCCCCATCTCTCTCATTCCCTCCCTCTTTCTTTCTCGCCGCTTGTACAGTCGGTTATATTGATGCTTCAAGATGATTCAAGACGACGTGAGAGATTTACAGTATTGTCATCCTGCGATGCACGTTTTATATCATTGATAATAATATATCAATCAATATAAATCAATACGATATTGATATATATCGATATATTGGTCGATATGTATTAATATAGGTACATAGATCAATTAATGAACATTGATAAAATGAGAAAACGCAACCGTTTTATTCGCATCGATCTTTTTAGTAAAGTAAAATTTATGATACTATATTTATTATGCGATACAGTCACATACTATACAACATTTTATATATTTATTATATTGCATATATACAACCAAAATTTGCTCCTATATAGGTAATTCATAAGACTCGGCGGCAATATGAGAACGTTAACAGTCACTATAATGTTCTACATCCAATACTACATTCCATATGATAAGTTTACACTGTTTACAGTGCACAAACCAGTCGTACATTGTAAAATTGAATAACATTTAATTTTAATGCCAAAAAGATCGACAGTAAAACAACCACGATCACATTCCTCACCTAGTTTCGATCAATATCGCTATTAGTATCAATGCTTATCGTTGCTTAAAAAAAAAAATAATAATCTAAACGCGCCTGAGCAAGAGGCGGACTTCCTCGAACGACCGAAAATCATGACGCACGCACGGACATCCGTACGTGTTCGCGCGAAGTACGAATACGCCGAAAATTGACGCAGCCAGAGGCGTCGCGTTTGCGGCTTCGCGACTCACCGCGACTTCCTTTCCGTTCGAGCGCGAAGCGATCGGCAAAAAGGAGTAACAAAAAAAACAAAGAACGAAAAAGCATCGCGGTGATATCCGATCGCTGAGAGTTTGAGCGCGCGCGCGCAAAAATACCGTTTCTGCGCCTGTCTGTACCACACACGGTTTACTCCACCGGTACTTCTAGACGATGATGAAGGAAAGGTAAAGAAAATCAAGAAAAAGAGAAAATGGGTACATCCCATATTGAAACAAAAAAAAATTGAAGGAGAGTATTGCACATTGTTCAAGAATTTATTAAAATATGAAGATAAATTCTATCAATATTTTCGAATGCCGCAATACAAATTTTTTGAGTTGTTAAAATTAATTGAGCCTGCGATAGAAAAAGAAAATACGTCGTTTCGTGAAGCAATTTCACCGACAGAAAGGCTTGCAGTTTGTTTAAGGTAAACATTTTTTATAAAATTTACATTGTATTCTGTGTATAACCTGTTTGTTCACCGAGATGTGGCATTGGCATTGACATATCGTAATATGATGGCGATACAGTTGGAGTTGTTAAAGGAGATGCTGGTATAGTTGACAATGACGGTGACGATGGTGATACTGATATTGATGATAAAGGACGTGATACATGCGGCCTAGTGTGATATAATTCGGCAGAATGTTGACGTTGTATAGGTGCATTAGGAGGTTGCTCTTGCAAAATTTGTTTCATTTCAAGATCAGAGATAATGGAAAATATTTGTGATTTAGCTATATTTTGATAGTAAGGAGAAAAACTGTTTACCGTTGCTGCAATACTTGAAAAAAACGTGTTTATTGCATTAGAATCATTAGATTGTTGAGTCGGTGGAGTTATTTGCGCTTTTGCAGTTTTTTTCTCCAAAAAATATTTTATCATCACTTCTGATGCCGTTTCTGGTTGTGTTTGACATTTATTTTCTTTATTCTTAGCTTTAGTGATATTTTTTCTGTTAATGTCTTTTTGTTTTCTCTTTTTCTCATTTTCAACGTGTAACTCCTCATCCACATTATCATCCTTGTCTTTATCGTTGTTTCGATCATCTCTTCTATCATCGTTTCGATCATCTCTTCTACCATCTCTTCTATCATCGTTTCGATCATCTCTTCTATCATCGTTTCTATCATCTTCTCTCCCATTGTTTGTATCATCATATTCGTCTTCATTCGGTTCATCTTCATTATTATCATCACTGACATCTTCTAAATTACTGCACGTGTCTCTTTCTTGCATGAATGGTAGTAAGAACGACATTTCATCTTCAAATTTCCATTTTTTTATTTTTGAGGCGGACTGTCCACTTTTTGTTTCACGTTTTTTTTTTAACGCTCTTCTAAAAGAATCTCGAAGATTTGTCCATGTTTTTTTACAAGCAGTCGCTGGAAAAAAACGAACAATTTGTTTATATTAATATTTATTGTATATTTTATATTTTATAATTTTTTATTTATTATCTTATATTTCGTAGGTTCTTAGCTACTGGTGATTCGTATAAAACAATAGCTACCAGTTATAGACTCGGACATTCAACGGTGCAATCGATTGTTATTCAAGTATGCGAAGCGATAATAGAGAATTTGATGCCACTAACAATGCCAAAGCCTACAGTGGATAAATGGAAAAAAATTGCCGAAGAATTTTGGGATATTTGGAATTTTCCAAATTGTTTAGGCGCTCTTGATGGGAAACATGTGACCATTCAAGCTCCCGCAAATAGTGGATCTCAGTTTTTTAATTATAAGAAAACGTTTTCCATTGTTCTTTTAGCATTAGTCGATGCACATTACAAATTTATCGCGGTAGACATAGGCGGATATGGTAAGAATAGCGATGGAGGCCTATTTGCCAATTCTAAATTGGGTAAAGCTCTCGAAAAAAATAAATTGAATATCCCGAAAGATAATGCGCTTCCTAATACGCAGAATGTTATGCCTTATGTCATAGTTGGCGATGAGGCATTTCCGTTAAAAAAATATTTATTAAGACCATATCCTGGTTCTCAAATTCAAGAAGATAGATCAAAAAGAATTTTTAACTACCGTCTCTCACGCGCACGAAGAGTGTCGGAAAACGTATTTGGAATATTGAGTCAAAAATTTCAGCTTTACAATCGAAGACTGAAGTTAAAACCAGAAAATGCAGATAAAATCATTTTGACTACGTGCATTTTGCACAATTATATCCGAGACTATAATATTAATGCCACACAACAAGACCATGCGCATAGAGCTGATAGAGCTGACATTGGTTTACAAAATTTACCACGACAAGGAGGAAGTGCAACAAATACTGCATTTACTGTTCGAGATGCATTCAAGGAATTTTTTATGACAAAGCATGGCCGTGTTGAATGGCAAGACACAATAAATTAAAAAATATTTTATAAAAACTATTTTATTAATACAATAGAATAAATTATATTCATCTTACCTGGCTGGTTCATTTCTTTCGCAATTCTTCTCCAAGCATTTTCTTTAAATGTATTGTCACTATATTTTGAATGGCTCATTACATACAATGGCTCACAAGATTTAACCATTTCAATTAATTTTTCCTGGTCCATCTTGTTATTGCGTCCGTTCTTTACCGTTATTCAGTTCAGACTGTCCGACTCGCCACCGACAAGTCCCGACAAGTTCCGACACGGACCACCGGCGTAGCCCCCTCTTCCCCCATCCTCCTCCCCGCCGCCCGGTTTTTTACTCCGCTACTCCGTTCCTTACTATTACGCGCCGTAAGATGAGAGGAGGACCGACGAGCATTCAAGGCTCCCGCATCTCGGGGCCATCGGTAAACACCGAACGAAAGGCGACCGCCTTGCACCTTAAAGGTGCCTATTTAGACGCGTCACGGCGATCCTTTTCTCTCTCTCTCTTCATTTTTTTTTAAATCTTTGACGACACCCGTGTCCGAGACAACCTGTCTTTTTTGTTCGAGGACAAATTCCGCTTTCCGAGCACCCGCGTGGATCGCCACGGGACCCTATAGCACCGGCACACTCGTCCGTGATCACGCATTCGAAAAGCCCTGGAATGGCATCTCGCTACGTGCGTCCTGTTAAGACTCCGACTCCGGTTTCTCTCGAAACGAATGTCGTTCGTTACTTTACATTGCTCTTTTTAACGGCAATTCGCTTCGATAATATTTACGCGTTCGTACGTTCTGGTTTCTCCTCTTCCTTTTTTTTTTTTAATTGTAAACGTCCCAATATTATTTCTACCTCTCTTAAGGAGAGTGGTTGCTCAAATCAATATGATAAGAATTAGTTCGAATTTATGAAGGATATTCGTCTATGGGAATCTGTCGTCCGTGTCAAAGTTGAAGACAATTGTCTGCATGGTTGTCGAGTAATTAATTATTGAAGTTATACTTGTTGGCGCCCATTTGTCAGGGCCGACTCAAATGTGACGTTGCCCGACTCAAATGCACGCTTTCCGTAGCGTGCTCGATAGCTTTACACGAAAACAGCTACAATATGCTGTTTTATTTTTACAATTTTATTTTTAGTATGCTTTCGAGAGTTACATTACAGGTGTCGTAACATTTTTGCTATGTCGCCCGTGTATAAGAGTATAACTTCAATAATTAATTACTCGACAACCATGCAGAAAATTGTCTTCAACTTTGGCATGGACGACAGATTCCCATAGACGAATATCCTTCATAAATTTGAACTAATTCTTATCATATTGATTTGAGCAACCACCCTCCTTAATGACACGCGATGAAAGACGATTATTCTATAGCATTCATTCGTTATTTCGATAGAGTACTCACTCTTCAGACACCGTCATTCTTTCCGCTCCGGAGAGACGCTCCTCGCACTTTCCTCCACGTTAAAGGACACGCCGTCGATTTGTCACTTTTTTTTGCCAGAAGTGACTCGTAAAAATAAACTCCTTGAAAAAGATCTACGAGTATATATATTCCTCGGATCAATTCTAACGTAGAATTTACGTCACTGGATAAACCAGTTCGGTAATGAGTATACTCGAAAGCGTCTTTCGACGATAGATAACGATGATTTTCATAAAAGAAAATTGTGAATTAAAGTCTATGCTCTCCCTCGAGAATATTTTTATCGGCTCAAAGCCGGTATTCTTCGAAAGAAAGATACTGGAGAAGCGTTCTCGAGTATCGTCGCCAACAAAGAATGTTTACTCCACGATAACGGAAATGTCCAACATAGGTACAAACTCGCCCCTCTTTATTTATCAGGTCGCATGCCTGTTTAGTGATTCCTTTCGATAGCGAGTTACGATAAGATTCCTCAACAAGCACAGGTAAGCTTCTGGATTATCTCTCGTAGAACCGTCGCGCGAGAAAATTCTCCGTTCGAAGGGTTCCTCCTCCTCCAGTGGCTCTCCAGCGAATTCCGATTCAAGATCGACTCTTCCCTCTTACTCGCTCTGCACGAGAAACTCCGAGAGCAAGGTGTTTCACGCCCAAAATATTTTTCTCCTTCCTCGCGGTTTTCACTTTCGCGGAGAGCGCGGCGACGCGACGGAATTTCCCTCGCGCGCCTCTCCTTGTTCGCCCCGCGGAAAAGGAAGCGCGGGAGAGAAGGGAAAGAGAATGCCGCGCACTCTCTTCTTTATTTTTTCGGCGATACGGTGCACCGTCGCTATACCGTAAGTATGCACGCACGCCGTGCGTGCGTCGCGTACTCGCGCCCGCCACACCCAACGACGCTCGTTGGAATTCCACGCGTGTGTGACGACCGGCCATACACTCGCGCGTACGGCAAAGCGACTGACAAACCGACGAGGCGACTCCGTCGGGCCCCGAGAATGGGGGGAGATGGAGGGAGGGAGAAGAGCCTTCCCTCGCTACGCGGCCTTCCCGTTCCCGCTTCCCGGCTAGAGTCCCACCGGCCGTTAGGGTCGTTTGGTGGTCCCTCGTGGTGCCTCGATCCATCGTCAGAGTAATGCCCATTTTCTACCGATGTAGATCAATTTTAATCTCGGTTCTCGGTTTAACTTGCTTTTTATCCTTTTCTTCTAAGAAGAAAAGAATTATCCTATACTCTTCTAAGAGTAAGAATAATAACGGAAAAAAGAACAAGAATAATAAAGAATAAGAATAATTTTAAAAAAGGAGAATAAAAATAAGTTATAAGAAAAAGGTAAGGAAAAAAAAAGATAAATAAGTTAAACCGAGATTAAAGTTAATCCGCATTGATAGAAATGGACATAACGTCTATTTTTTTTACTTTTTATCTTTTTCTAATTCTTAAAATTAAAAAAAGGATAAAAGATAAGTTAAACCGAAATTAAAGTTAATTCGATAGAAATGGTGATAGAAATGGACGAAAGTAAGACGGGAAAAAAGAAAAAAAAATTGGGGGCTTGACCATGCAGCCTCCACTAATCGAAAAGAAAAAGAGAGAGAAAAAAAGAACCGAAAAACCGACATTTTTAGGTAACAAGACGAAGGTAAGACGAATAAGGTAAAACGAAGGTATATAAGATGAAGGTAAGGCGAAGATAAAGGGTTAAAACGAAAGCTTGTAGGGCAAGGTGCCTGGAGGTCACGGGTCCTTTTCTTTTCCGGTTACACCCGCCGCCGAGTCGGGGCAGGGGCCGGGGCTGGGGCCGGGGCGATTAATCGTCCGGGGGCGAGTCGTTAAATGCGCAAGTCGCCCGATTTCGTTTGGACCTGCCGGACGTAACCGGCCCCTGCCCCGCTCGCGGTCCCGTTCCGGGCCGTGCCGTTCTGTTTCGCGCCGTTCCATTTCGTTCCGTTCCGTTCCGCTTTGCTACGCTACGTCGCGAATTTTCAACGTCGTCGTGCATTACGCTACGTCGAATTTCTCTGGATACGCACCCGGCGGTAGTAGTACGCTTCTCTACCTGCTCACCTTTCCTCTCCCTCCCCTCCCTTCCTGTTCCCGTCCCCCCTGCCCCCCACTCTCACCCTCCCCTCTCCGGCCCCAACCGTACGCACGCACGTGACGTACACCGTTCCAGTGGTTCCCAAATCTTTCGGTGACACACACGTATGTAGATGAGCTTATATAGAGTGACGGAAAGTAAACGCATTCATATCGCTAAAATAGTTGTTCTTGAGACAAGAAAGAAAAGCATTGAAACACAAATACTTTTTCAAGCTGTAGCCGATTAAAAACAAAGAGCCATTGTAAATTATACTTCCACAACGCGATAGACAACAAAGCCTTGTTTGTCAGCAAATTTTTTGCGTCAAACATTCTTATTCAAAATATAATTATTCCGATAGCTAGCTTTAAGATTTCAATACGAGGTAAAATAAAATTCTGATAGAGAAGAAAATCAGAAATATCAATTTAATATCAAATTGATAATTCGATATCGACGTATCGTGTAAATATCGCGATCAAAAAATTATGTTTTCACGTACTTTACCACGTCGAATTTGACTTGCGAATTATTTCACTTTATCAGCATCATCTTCAATAACGGAAGCTTTATGGTGCTCCGTGCGGAAAGATTTGAAGATTCCTCTAAATTCCTCACACGATTACACACATATAAATTGATTGCAACCGTCTTCCGATCTCGCGACAATGCGAGAAAAAGATTTGGAGAGACCGCTGCCAGATATACCAGACGCTCCATACCGGCACCATCGGATTCGGTGGTGCGTGTAATTGTCGTGCGTATCATGCTCATTATGCTGCTGCTCGTCGTGCTTAGCTGACGCGGCGGCGCGCACCGGAAAGCTCGGTAACGTGACATCGAGAAAATGTTCGCATGAGAGATTTGGTCGATCTAGAAATAAAGAGCGGAGGAGGTCGCGCGTGAATCGTTGACCCGAAATCTCCACCCTAATTCCCATTCAAGTAGCAATACTCGGGTATTAGTAACATTATGCGATAAGACACCGTTGAACGAGAAGCAATAACCGTTAATAGCTCGTAGGAGACGTCCGTAACATACCGAAGTATAAACCGCTCTGCAAGAAAGATATTTAAATCGCAAATTAATATTACGGTGAGAATAGCGACGATATCGTTAATAAAAGCGATTTCTTCGAGTATCTTTAAAGATATCGCGATATCTAAACTTGTCCCTCTCTTTGTTATATTTAAATAATATTATATTTTTGCGACAAAGTTATTATTTTGCGTAAAGTTCGAGTTATACTCGGCGGTGCATTCATTCGATCGATGAACGGCCCCGTCTCGGACGAGTAATACCTGATTTTATCCTTCGAAAAACCGGTAGGACGCGAGGAACAGTCAATGGGAATATAATACCTGCCTTGCAGGAGCATTCGAAAGGGTGAGCATATGTGCTCGTTGGTATAATGATATAATAACGCGGATCGCCGCGAATGTCATCGCGCTCGTTTCGATCACCGATTCGCAATCGGATAGTACCTATATAATAATGGCGAGCCGAATCGAGCTGCAGGATGAATCGGATTAACCACTTCCTCGATTTGAGGAGTGCATTCGGCTGTCGTGTTTTTAACGGAACGAAGTTGCCGAAGAAGAACGTTTAATTCCGATCGCAACGGTTTCGCAAAAACACCGTTGTTGCTATTAAAAAAGGATTATTGCACATATATTCTACGTATATAGGGTTCATCCTTTTAATTGTTATCACAGAAGAAGAGAAATTAAATTAAAAATCTGACGACCAAGGGGAAGTTTCTGCAAAAGTATCTAATAGAAAAATGCGAAATCTTCTATTAAAAAATAATTTATACGCCAGTTTTCTTGGACACGTTTACGACGATGTTATCGACGAAGAGTAATCGCGAATGATTTTTCCAGTTTATTCAATGTTTGTCTGTTCCCGATGTAATCACTGTTATCTGATAAAGGATTGAAAAATATGTCAGATATGTTGTCTCCGGCGTTACGTGTATGTATAGAATATTTCTCAAAGGTGTGCACATTTCGATCTCTCTCGCCTCGGGAAGGGAGGGGGGGGGACAACTCGTGTTGACAACTGCTGTCACACTTGATCGTTCCAGAATTATCCATTGCGAAATCACGCGCCATTGTGCGTCTGGCCTATTACGTATGTTATCGCGCGACACAACAACAATATCTCTCACTCTCATTAGCATATCTTCGTAGCTTTCATGCCTTCGCACCTGATTCTTGCTGAGTACAAACAATTTTATTTACGATAATAGTTTATATCGAACGGCGATGGGAAAACGGGAACTACTGCCTTTAGCATTTATCAGGTGGATTTATCAGGACTTCCGGAAATGCTAACAATAAGATTCGGAAAGAGATATTCTTCGACGAGATATATAACGTAAGGTAAATGTAAGCAATGCCGAGACACTTAAGACCCATGTCTGGACACCTTTATCATTTTAGTTTTTAAATAAGTATAACGCAAATTAAAATCAAAGAATCAAAGATAATAATATATTTTTATTTTTGACATACGTGTCCCGGCATTGCTATATATTTACCTTAATCTAATGCAAGGGCCACCAAGGGCCACTCGTATTCGTTAGGTCGCGACTGATTTTATCTCTCGACTGACGCTCGGCGCGATGCTGGATCTTCTGCGCGGAGTAGCGATTATCGCGCGTTTAATTGTGCCATACTGTTACGCTATCGCGTTAATATACATCGCAGACGATGCGTACATATGTACTAACGGCTTGTTTATTGCACTTAAGCGGCCATTTCCTGCCGCGTCCTCGTGTATCTAGGTATATCGCCCCTCCGTGCACATTCCGTGATGCACATTCTTCATTCTTGCGGCAAAAGAGGCACGCATCGCTCCCCTGGCCCCTCCCCTCCCCCTTCTTCGTTAACTCGCGAGTGTCCCCATCACGAAACACGCGTCCGTCGTTCTGTGAATTAAAACGGCAAATTATACAGGGTGGCCACACTCACCGCGCGCTTTCTCTCAGCCAACAGATTCTTTGAAAAAAACCTCTGTGGTACAAACGTTATGCCTGGCGCGCCCTGTACAGTAAACATATCGCATTTTCAACCGCGCGTAGGCAAAGTGAACTTTACCTGCCTACTTTCCCATTGTCTGTTCCTCCTCGAATCTACTTGATAATTTAAATAAAATGTTTCGACAAATTAAAATTTGAAAGTACAAACGTGAGCACTTTTCGCAGAATTTTCGAGTGGAATTTGCTTTTATTCTTCAGTGGGCGCGTGGGGTGTAGCTTACACCCCACAACTGCTTGTAAAAAATTAGTCTCCTGGACTCATTTCAATGTAGAACAGATTATTATTGAAAAAACTTTAAAATTAAAGTTTCAATCTTAATATACTTTAAGATGTGTGCAACATTGAATAATATTGAACAAAAAATATTAATATTTATAGCATAAATAGGGTGGGGTGTAATTTGTACCCCATGCGGCCCTTTTACATTTCAAATTTTCACGCGCTCACTGGAAAATTAACAGAGATTTATGTCCATTTCTGGCTGCGGTCCACTTGACGCTACAAATGCTTTGGAGCGTTCTTCTTCTCCTTCTTTCTTCATTGAAAGAAAAGAGAAGAGAAATGTTTCGAAGCATTTGTAGCGTCAAGTGGACCGCAGCCTCTATCAACGCGGATTAACTTTAATCTCGGTTTAACTTACTTTTTATCTTTTTCTAATTCTTACAACTAGAAAAGGATAAAAAGTAAATTAAGCCGTGATTAAAGTGTTAATCCGCATTGGTAAAAATGGACAATTACGCGGCCTCATCGCCACGAGATCGTCAAGAAGATCGCGACTCAAATTTTTGACAGTGAAGGATCGGCTCCGTCGAGACTTGTGTCGTCGATGACACAGCGCAGGACACCGTGCACGGTCGGCAGATTTTATCAGCTGCTCGCTCCGGGGGCGAGAGCGCGGCGACGAGCGGCGGGATTTTAATTCGCCGTCGCGCTTTCGCGTTCCGCGGCCGTCAGATTTAACGCCGTTGGATACATACTTTCTAACCCATTCATACTTTCTATAAACATTATCGCCGTTCCAGTGGAAGTGCTGACCGCTCGTTCGTACTACTGTTTTCGATTCGCACGCGGTACGTTTACCACGACACGCGTGTGGTACCCGGGGCTCTTTTCTCGCGCCGATTCCGGTTCTCACAGATCTTTCCTACGGCACTGCCGGAGGAAGCCCCAGGAGCACGAAGGTCGCGGGTATGTCGCGTTGCGTCGCGGTGCATCGTCATTACAATGAATACCTCCAAGTGCGTTAAATCTGCGACACATGTCGCTGCCCGACCAACGAATCCGAGATATTTTTCATATGCCCGCGTAAACGTTTTTTTTTTTTTTTTTTTCACGAAGCCATTGAGAACGGGCTGGAAATAAAGTGACATGAAAAGAGCCAGCGGCTCTCATACGTCAACTCGATCGACTAAGGTTCTGTATCTGCAAATGTGAAGCTTTACTATGGCAAATCCTTTCTAAGACGATTTAAATCCAAAACAACCTCGGATTTATAACTTGATAACGTCGCTATGATTGAGTCGCGATTTGCTTTTTATTAATAAATCAAGGATAAATTGCAATTGTTAAACAAAGATAAACCATAAGTTCGAAAACCAAAGGTAAATTAATTGAAACAAATACGCGAATTGAGTAATATTTCAGCGGGTGAGTGTCGCCGATAAAAAAAATCCATGTAAAACACAAACGAAAATTAATACACACACGATAAGTAGCCGTACGATATTCCGTTTGATTTCCGCGAATTCTCGCTGAGACACTTGAAACTCGAAAGATATATGTCCTCGCGTTTATCTCGAGGCTAAAACAAACATAAATCCCAGATAGCATCTGCGAGGACGCATTCTTCGCGTACGAGACGAAGGCGATCCGCGAGCAGGTATACCTATCGCTTCGAGTCTCGTTAGAAAGTATATCCGCTTCGTATCGATCGCTCAAGTTATAGATCCGTCGATGAGGTTCGGAAATCCAGTACCGATATATGTTATACATATACGTATATACACACGCACATGCTGATCGCCGAAGGCTCCCGTAAGGGACCCCGCGAGTGAAAGGCGCTAATAATCGGCGCGGCGTTTACAAGGGTCGTTAAAAAAGTTAGCGTATACGCGCACTACTGTCGCCGTACGTACACACACTCGCGTGGGAGCGAGAGCGTTTAAAAGCGCGGTGCGCAATTACAGCGTCGCTATTTTATTTCCTCGCGTGATATAACAAAACTTGGTCGCGACTAGTCGCGACGGAGAGGTCAACATACGTCTCTATTCCATCGACGCTCTTTGTGTTTACGGCGGCGTTGTTATACGTATATCCATGTGTTTGATCAATCGCTCCTGTTCTCCTCCGGTTAGGTATACTTGTATCACCCTCGAGCCTGCGTAAAAGCGGATCGAGACCTAATTTCCCGTGCTGCGCACTCTCGAGAGTCGTGGCAATTTAAATCGTTTACCTTCAACATATAAATATAACGTTTATATACGAAAATAAGCAACAATTCGCAGGTTGCCTCTGCGAGATTGAATTTTGCACGGAGCGTCGCGACACGTCACCTTGATCGCCAAGGTGATGACGCGATCGGTGCCGTTTCCCAAAAATCTCGACGACACGCGCGATCCGCGAAGTTCACGTTCTTCCGTAAAGTCAAACAAACACCTGCCAGTGGAAAGATCTAGGTGGGTCGCGGTCGGCGCGATATCGCCGATAAGCGGCGCGATATCAACAGGTCCGCCGACGCGACGCGACGCGACGCGACGCATCGTGTCACCGTCGCGTCCGCGTCGCGGGGAGACGGGGACGTGACACAAAGCGAGAACGCGGGACGATCGCTGGGGCTTCGGTTGGGGCTTCGTCAAGCGTGTGCCACGCGCGTATAGTAGCGTATTTACCTGTCCGCTCCGGGACGAAGACGCGGCTTCCCCAAGGTTCGCCGCCTTGAAAATTCCACAACTGGCACCGCCGCTGGCACACCACTGTACCGGCACCGCTTGGTACCACGTCTCACCAATACGCGCCGAATGCCTCGCGCGGCTCCGCCGCCGCCGTCGCCGCTTCTGCGTTCGCACGTCGTGCAGCCGAACGCCGATCCGCCGCGCCGAGCGTACGCTCGGCGCGCATATCCAGGCACATCCGATCCTCGGTGAGGCGACCGAGAGACGTCCGTACGCGTCGCGAGCAGAAACAGACGCGTTGGTACGTGGGACTCGTGGAGAAACGCGCGTGAGAGAATGCCCAAGCCCTCGTCCTCGCCGCACGCGTCGTCCCGCGGCACTGAAGGGGGGGAAAAATCGTGTCGCGGCACTCGCGCACCACACCGGAGTGACGTTTTACGTCGGGCGTGCTCGGCGAGCCGTCGGGACTGTCGGTCACGGGACCGGACTCTGGAGCGGAGCAGCGGAGTCGATCGGCCGTTCGATACACGCTCTCTCTCTCTCTCTCTTTCTCTCCCTCTCTCTCGCGCGCGCGCTACGTCATAGGACGTTACTGGGAAACGCGCGATTGTACACGCGCAAATGCGAGCGCACGGTGATACACACGCGAACGCCGACGCTTCTGTTAACGTCGTTGCGAGACTTGCGAGTAGCCGCGAGTGCCCGCGACACGGTGGCCATCGCGAGCGACGCGCATGCGCCGTTATGAAATGCTAGAGGCGCTATGAAGGAAAGACCGCCGATGCGCCATTTTCGGTCGAAGTTGTAAACGCTTACGACCAATAAGAATTGATTACTAAAGGCCATTGCACGTAACAATGTTTTAATTGAATCGTAAAGGCCATCGCACACAAAATGCATAGCTTAGCATAAGCGTAGCATAAGACCGCTGGACCAATGAGCATCTTACGTAAATCAATATGGCGGACTTTACACTGGATGCTCATTGGTTTACCGGTCTTATGTTACGCTTATGCTAAACTATGGGCCAGTTTCACCAACGTCGATTAACTGTAACCTTCGATTAAACTCACTCTTCTAACTGTCCCCCTAGAAAGAGACGAAGAGTGAGTTTAATCGAAGGTTACAGTTAATCGGAGATGGTGAAACCGGCCCTATGCAATTTTGTGTGCGATGGCCTTAAGGGGATGCTGGAGCCGCAGACGAACTCGATCAGCGTCGATAAAGAAGTGCTCACCGATTCTTATGCTGGGTCTACAATGCGAGTCGCAAAGTCGTGAGTCGCAAGAATTGACCAATCACAGTCGATTATTCTCCTCAAATTCGACTGTGATTGGTCAATTCTTGCGACTCACGACTTTGCGACTCGCATTGTAGACCCAGCATTACACATACAGAACGCAGGCGAACTCGATCAGCGTCGATAAAGAAGTGCTCACCGATTCTTAAGCCTTGTGTACACGATACTAGAAATCGGTCCGAGTTTCGGTTTAAGCCAATGAAACTGCTGCTTTTCTGTAAGAGCTGCAAGTTGATTGGCTTAAACCGAAACTCGGACCGATTTCTAGTATCGTGTACACAAGGCTTTACACATACCTACAGAGCGCCTGCTCTAGGGCTACCCGTTATACTGATCCGTATGTTTTTGACTGAATTCGGGGAGACGCGTAACATGTGCATATGAAATTTTCAAACACACTTTTCTCTTATACTAAAGCTCGCAGCTCATTTCTGCAAGCGCAGGATTCTTCTTTATTGTATTTTCGAGACAGCTGCAAGGTTTTTGTATACGTACACAGTCTAAAACTTTTATGTGCAGCAAATGTTGTCATGAGTCGACCGCAGAATCGAAAATAAAACTGTAATTTTCTAATGTCTTTTCGTTTTTCATACGCAAATGGTGTCTGCTGTCTTCGTTATCGTCCATACTTTAATTCTGGACAAAACATTTTTAATTCGGTGAAATCAATCAAAAGATTAGTGTGTCTGAAAATATCGCGGTAAAACAGAGCTGTCTCCAGCATCCCCTTAAGGCCGTAAGAAAATAGACCAATCACACTCGATTATTCTTCAAGCGCGAGAAGAATAATCGACTGTGATTGGTCTATTTTCTTACGGCCTTATGCCCGTATCAGACTACGGATTGGGATTGAGATTGGATTGAAATTTGACCAATCAGAGCAAAGTTTACTAAACTTGAGATCAATTTTCTCTATTCTGATTGATTAAATTTCAATCCAATCTCAATCCCAATCCGTAGTCTGATACGGGCTTTGTCGCTGTCGCTATCGCTATCGCTATCGCCTATTGTGCAAGGGGCTTTACGATTATTAAAACTAAAACTTTGTTACGTGCAATGGCCTTAACGGTCATAAAGATTTCAAGAAATTTCCAATGCTAATGAAGAATCGAAAATTTATTGTACAACGTCAGATACGTCCTAACGAAAATGTAGTCTCAGATTTTTTAGATTATCTCAATACACTTCTTCTTCTTCTTCTTCTTCTTATATTTCTTGGCTCTTATATTTCCTGCCTCTTTTCAGAGGACAATACGGCCTGTTTTGATCGTTGTTCGTTTAACTAAAGGCCTTCACACATAAAATCGCGTAAGGACGTAAAACGTAAGCGTAAGAAACCCGACCAATCCCAATTAAGTATTGTGCTGTCCGTAACCCCAGTAGGGGAAAATACTCGATTGGGATTGATCGATTTTCTTATGCTTACGTTTTACGTCCTTACGGCATTTTATGTATGAAGGCCTTAAGTCTAGATCGGTGATTGTGTAACGAACTCTGAGTGGAAATCTTCAAACTCGGAAATGTGTTGTGTATGCGCGTATGTATGACTATATGTATGTACATAAGTATGTCCGTGGTGCCTGAACTCGGGTTGAAGCCGTAGGTTCGTTGGGCCTAAAGCCCCTTGCACAATGCCAGGCAACAGGCAATAGGAACAGGAAATAACCAAAAAATCGTTAATTACAACCTAAAAAATTCGAATGCTATGATTGGTTGGCAACAGGCAATAGGCACAGAATTTCGAACGTGACGGAAACTCTGTGTCTATTGCCTGTGTCACTGTTTATTCTGCATTTATGATTTCTGATTTCTATTCCCTGTTCCTATGCCTGTTGCCTGGCATTGTGCAAGGGGCTTAAAGCAGGGCACACACTTTTTGTAGAACGTAACAGTAAGGTTTCGACCAATCGCCGATCGCGTTGCTCAATTTTTACTTCTACTTATAAAAGAAGCTTTCGCAAGTCTTTAACCTTTTTTAACCGCAAATAAATTCAATAATATTGATTTTACCGTTTATTACTTTACCGTTTATTTAAATATTACCTAACTTAATGGCTTCTGCCCACAGGACGCGGAAACGCTTGCCGCGCGGCAAGAAGCGACGCGGTAGCCAATCGACGTGTCGCTTTTTCGTAAGAAGAACCAAAAGTTTATTGGGTACCGCGTCGCTTCTCGCCGCGCGGCAAGTGTTTCCGACTTTTCCGTGTCTTGTGGGCAGAAGCCATAACTTTCTAAACATTTTTTGTAACTTATCTGTATGTTCTGAAATAACCTAACTTAACCTGACTTATAAACTAAAGCGAATATTATTTTCATTGTTAGATAAAACAATGAGCAAACAACCAATTCGAACTTATCAAAGAAAAACTGCGAAAAAACCTTTCGTAAGTTCATTAGCATTGTCTGCCATATCCAGTGAAAAATATAATTCTGTGGAAAACGATCATTTCGATAAAAGTGGAACTTATAATAATTCTTTAAATCATGATCCATTCGAAACAACATTCGACAGAATCGCCAAAGGAGCAGTGTAAGAAAAATTTGTAATAAAGTAGATATTTTTAAGCATGCATTTATATTTAATATGAATTTACTCAGTGCTTTTGTGTTTTATATATATGATGTGTGTGTGTATATATATATATATATATATGTATATATGTATATAGATCTGTTCATGTTGCCTCTATATACTTAGAATTTTCGCTTTTTCTTTCTCCATCGTCCAATGTATATTTATCTTGTTTAAAGTGTAGGAATTTGTGGAAATTTTAAGCAACACGAATAAATCTATATATTTTAATTAATCCATGCGGTTGTCTCCAAAACTATTGCTTATTCGAAAAAATGTTTTAAATAAGCTTATTTTATTTTGATAGAGACATTTTATGGACACTACGTAAGCGTAGGTGCCTGTAAGATTTCAAGGTGACCTTCGTGTTTTTAAAATGGAATTCTTTATTTTTTATTTTATCACCTTTTTCTACTAATCAATTTGAACAACTTTTATCTAAAACATTTTTTTATTTGTCTAAGATTTTATGAGATATTCAATGAAAATTTGGTACATTTTTCAATATTTAGCTTACAATACCTCGATGATTGTTTGAGGGAAAAGTGACACAGAACTTTTTGATCTAATTTAGTTTCAAGAATGTGCAGTTGCAATAGTGCCTGAAAATAGAATTATTGTATAAATTTTAGATGATAATTGATTAATAGAAAAAGGTGATAAAATAAAAAATAGAGGGTTTTATCCTTTTCTAAAATTAAAAAAAACAGATTATAATCTTAAAATCTCACAGACACCTCTACCTCTACCTATGCAAGATTTGTGTTCATCTTCTTAAGATGACCCCTCAAAATAGAGTAAGTTCTGTATGAAACATTTTTTCGAATAACGAATAATTTGAGAGATAATCGTGTAGATTAATTAAAATGGCCCACCCTGTAAAACATATAATATACATATATTGGAAATTATGTATATGTATATTTATTCAATCTTGAATTTATTTTAACACAGTGTGCCTCCTATGCCATTGGATATAAACAAAAATGATTCATGGAAAGGCAGTAGTAGCGATAGTGATATTAATGATGTAACAAATATAAAATCTCTTAAACATACATCCAATCTTTTTACGTGCAATAGTATACCTAGTCCAACATATGTTAGCCATAAAGTAGCTCAGAAACGTAGAAAACAAAAAGGATGGGAGCCAGAAATTTTCACGGGAATAATATTACCTAAAAGAACAAGAGTGATGTCAATAAAAAATAAAACGCAGCCAGGAAAAGCACAGGTACATACAATATATTTTCTATTTATATTTCTACAGTATATTTATAGGAATAAACAGTTAAATTTGTTTCTAATAATATGTATTAATAAGCAGGAGCTGAAGAGACAAGTAAATAAGATACAAAAGAAAAAGATGCTAAAAGATAAGTTCAAGTCTAGTCGCGTGTGCAATGGACAGGTATCTCATGTAAATTCTAACACTATGGATAATTTGGAAGACGCCTCATATAAGAATGGTATTTCACATGACAATAACTATAAACGTTTGCATCAAAATGTTTTAAAGATCGACAAGAGAATTACATTACAAAATAAATCAATTAGAACAAGTGATTCCATCACAGATTTCAAACAAATAGCAAATTATCAACAAATCATCAAGCCATGTTTTGTTAAGCTAAATGCTTGCGCTGTTCAAAATTACACATTAAATCGTGAAGAGATTGCAGAAAACAAGCAAGATATACTGCACAGTGTAAAATTCTTGTGTACAGATACTTTACAGACTGACAAAGATGTTTCTAAAACACAGAATATTATTTCGCGATCAGTCTCAACTGAATATAATGACTTTGGAAACTTTAAACACAAGTCAGTCAAACAATGCTCTGTAGCAATATGCGATAATACTGTTAAAGATTGCTACGTACTGAAGAGTAAAAGAAACATGAAAAATACTATCAATATAAGTGACAAGTCAAATATATTGCATTTAGTTTCCCATAATCCATCTAAAATTATTCCAAATTGCAATAAAAGTATTGAGTTTGCACCGTATAATGATACGAAAAAAATTAAAAATAGTTTTGTAAAAGTGGAAAGATTAAAAATAGAAGAGATTATAAAGAAAAATGGTACAGTATCTAATGAAAAAAAGCAAAATCTGGCTTCTAGCACTCCTATTGGCAAACGAGTCAAACCTTCCACCAATTTAATAAATTTTTCACCTATTAATTCTAATCTTTATGACAAGTTACATTGGAGCCATGAATATTCATTAGTAACTGCAAAGGAAGATATTTCCAACATTGATCGGAAAGATTCTCGTTCTTTGATTACGATGTCAGAATGCTATAAACTCGATTCTGCAGAAATACAGGAACAACAAACACAAGTTTTATTGTTGTCCCAGAAATCACAAATGTCTACAGATTCCGCTCTTGAGAACGAAATAACATCTTACAAGGACAATACTCATACAGTTACTCAGAAATATGAAACAAAATGTAATGTTGAAATTCCGTATTCCTTAAATATGTCTGCTATAAGTACTAATCAATCACGATCATTATTTGACGATACAGCATATAATCATTTGGCGAAAAGTACAAATAAAAATAACATAAAAGAAAGATGTTTTGCGGATGCGCTGGCACGTAAATTTGCAAAAATAAATAAGGCGGATTCATCCGTTGACTTGTGCTTAGAACAAAAGCAATTATTAAGTGACAATGAGCAAGCTGATGCAAGCTCGCGATACATACCTTCCAAAGTATGTATAACACTCAGAGATTTAGATAATGACATGTATATGAGACAAAAATATGACAGTAAATTTCAAGAAAATTACAATACAAGAATAAATGCTGTAGAAACGGTTCACGAGAATCTTAAAGATGAAACTATTGACATTAGTAAACATAGTGTACTCAGTAAAAGTCAAGATAACATGGTTGATGCTTGTTCTTTTACACGATTGCAAGATCCGATCAGAATAGGAAGAAGAATACAGTATCCTAAATGGCATCTTAGTATGTCAAATATTTCCAATAGTTTGAATAATGAAACCACACAATCGAACAACGAAATATTTTGTTGTGTTGCAACTGATAAAGATTTTTCTAATGTTCAATCAGCATATAATTCCGAGCGTTCTAAAAATGCAATAAATTCGTCTTGTGATCATTCTGAATCATTCAATTGTACGACTCAATACAATAGTACAAATAAACAAATAGAGAAATTTGTTTCTTTTAAACCGGGCAAGTATTGGGCTAGATCTTTGTCAATATTAAACAATATAAACAATGGATCCGATTTAGACAAGTTAAGTATTGGAAAAGGGAAAAAATGGAGGCACAGCGTTAGAAATATATTGGATATGCAGAAAAGAGGTAATTTTTTATATTAAATAATTATAATACTAACACGTTAAAGAATGTACATATGTATGCATGCATATCGTAATGCAACTTACATAAATTATTATAAGTAATCATTTCTTATACATCAAATCGATAAATTTAAGCTATATCTTTTTTATAAAAATGATTTTTATTTTACATGTAATTTTTCAGTTATTTTTATAACAGACAATGCTTTCTATTTAGTGACACAAACGTCATTCTATCTTTCTTGACATTAAATGTAACAAAGACAGAATGATACTTGTGTCTAAGAATTTTTTTCATTATTTTTATATGTACTATTCACCCTTAAAGTAGCGGACAACTTTTTTGTTACACCCTGTATATAGTGTGGCAGTAGACAACTAGTAAAATTGTGGCAGATAACAATCATTATTTGCAGGAATTTTCCAAAGTTGCTTGAAAAAAGGCAAAAATGATACGGATCTATCTAGTGATAGACTCAATGCGTCAAACGTATCACCATTTGACAGTAACAGCTGTAAAGAATTCAATTTAACGAATTATGCTAGATTTTCTAAAATAATCTCAGTGAGAGTTGTGCTTAATAATACAAGCATCAAGCGTGATATCAAAGATACTCCATTTCTTGAAGCATTTGGAATAACAACAGAAAAATCTCCAAGCTTGAAACTATCATGTAAGTATTTTCACTCATATATTGCTATATTCTATTCGTTTTACGACACTGCATATTTATATATTACACGGAATATTATATTAATTGATATGAATAAAACGAATATTACAGATCAAGAGGAATCATTGATACATGATGATCGAATTATCAGTAGTTCCACAATTGCGAGAGACGTTGTCTTACAGAAATGTTCCCAAAACTGTTATATGTCTTTTCCGGATCGTTTCCCAGATTCGTATGTAAATCTTTGTATATATTTGTATAGTTGTATTAACACTATATAATATATATAAACTGTATTGTTAATTGTTCATATTGGCAGCTATTTGGAACATTGTTGCAAAATAGGCGAAGGTGTTTATGGAGAAGTTTTTCTTTATGAGTACGATGGTAAAAAATCTGTTATAAAAATTATTCCTATAGAAAACGAACAGTTAGTCAATGGTGAGCCACAAAAGAAATTCAGTGAAATATTGTCAGAAATTGTGATTGCAAAGTGAGTCAACTTATCATGTGAGTCAATTGCATGCAGACATTGTTGATAAAAATCACTATAAAGAGGATGTTTGCAGAGAATTGGATGATCTGAAATTAAATGCTACATACAAAACTAATGGATTCGTAGAAGTTAAAAATATCAGCTGTATTAAAGGAAAATATCCAGAGAAACTCGTAGAACTTTGGAATATTTATGATAATAATAAAACATCCGATAACGATTGTCCATCGATGTTTGGTGAAAATCAATTATATATTGCTCTTGAACTTGGGCACGGTGGAGAAGATCTCGAAGCCTTCGTTTTCGAAACCGCGGAAGAGGCTTATGCTCTATTTTTACAGGTCTGTTATTTATATTTACGGTAAGGTACAAATACACTTTTCGAAAATTATGTTTAATTAATTATTCATCCATCAGTATTTAAATTTTTATTTTTTTACAGATAGCATTGGCATTAGCAATTGCAGAAAAGGCATTTGAATTTGAACATAGAGACTTGCATTGGAGTAATGTATTGGTATCAAGAACAAAAGAACCATATATATATTACAATCTTGGCGGGAGAGAGGTCAAGTTTCCTAGCAAAGGTGTAAAGGTGTGTTCTACGAAAGACATTTCAAATACTATTACAACTTTGATGATAACTTTAATGAATTTTTTTCAAGGTATCTATAATAGATTTTACATTATCGAGAATGCTATACCAAGGGTGCTGCATATATAATGATCTTGCACGAGATCCAGCTTTATTTACTGCTCATGGCGAATATCAATTTGAGATTTATCGTCTTATGCGTGACAAAATTCAGTAAGTTGCATATGTTTTATTTTTTATCTTTTCTTTTATACCGTATTTTCATTATGTGTGTAGGAATAATTGGCGAAAATTTGAACCATATACGAATGTTCTGTGGTTACATTACATCTTGGATAAAATGATTACGGTAGTAAGATACAAAAGGAAGAACTTGAAAGTACATAAACACACTGTTATCAAATTAAAAGACTTTAAAGATACAATTTTAAACTACGACAGTGCATACGACTTTGTAATCAATTCTAATAGCGTTGTGTATCTATGATGTAAACCCATATGAAAAATAATAATAAATCAATCTACAAAATTTTTTAGATATTCTGTAATATTTAACAAATTCTTACCTTCTTACCTTTGATTTTTCTCCGGATCTAACCGCCCGGTGCCAGTAACCTGAAAGAAGGAAGATCTTCGATTAATCAAGAAATACATTGAAAACGAGTATTTCAGCATACACAAGCATTGCGAGAGAACGTCCAAGCATAGCGAATCGAACACTTTTGTTATTGACATCGATTCTTTTGAAATCATTACAAACTCTGGTTTCAGTCTCAAGAACAGCTCATCCAGTTCTATTGAACAAAATAGCGTAGATGGTTATTCATTGCTAGCTGTGTTTTTTTTCTGACTCCTTGGACAATCAAGATGATGCACGAAACGATGTGTATGATTACTTTAATTATTTATGCAAAAAAAATGTTATTGCAACATTTTCATAATAACGTCATCTTTTATGTATTTTGATCAGATTTCTAACATATCTTTGTATATACATATATAGAAATGTTGCACATGGGACACTTTCTACATCTCCGAGTGAAGAAGGTGATGCTGCACAAGAATCGCGTTCATCATTGCCTGCAAATCGTTACATCTCCGATTAGTGTTCCCATACCACGCAATTCGCATGTTCGATAACGAAACGATTCGACGTCTTCAGGAGTTTCGTGGCAATTGGTAACGGGGACTGGTATTTTATGTGGTTCCACGACTGCTAATGCTCCACGCCTGGACCCTGGACAACGTATCAACGCTCGATTCAGATTGTAAGCCATCACGTGCTACTTGCCGTAGAGCCTGGCGTACACCGCAAGAACATAGCGCAAACGTAAATAACGATACACACACACACACACACACACACACACACAGTGATGAGTATATTAAATACTTGAAACTTGAATACGAACTGGATTGCTTGCTCATACGTTTTATAGTCCTGGAAAATAACGTATATACAGTTTCAGATGCTTGTGACGATTTTGAAGAATGAATAGCTCAACCACAATGAAAAAATTAAAAAGGTTGTTAACTCTTGCAACTATTGCTATGGCTGTAGTACATCATGAAAAGCAGCAAAAAGAACAAGAAAAACAAAAGCGACGACGGAGATGGTGGACAAGAAAATGGATTCTACGAAGACAACTTCAATTAAGAGGATCTCTTCATTTAGCACACAGTGAACTTCTCTATGAAGATGTTGAATCTTTTCATTCATTCTTCAGGATGGATCCGCGTTTATTTAACATTCTATTGGATAAAGTATCTCCATTCATTCAAAGACAAGACACAATTATGCGACAATGCATTCCGCCGATTCAAAGATTATCTATAACTCTACGATACTTGGCAACTGGGGAATCATATCGGAGTCTAGAATTCACAACAAGGATACCTACTTGTACCTTATCACGCATCATACCTGAAACGGTCAGAGTAATCTACGAAGTCCTAAAAGATGAGTATTTGAAGGTAAATATTTAAACTATAATTTTTATTTTCTAGTACAAAATACATCAAGAATACTTAACGTAAAACACATAATATTGTAGACTCCAGATACAGAATATGAGTGGAATCGTGTTGCTGACGACTATATGACACAATGGGATGTGCCAAACTGCATCGGTGCATTAGACGGCAAGCATATTCAGTTTAAATTTCCTCTGAGCCAAGGATCGTTGTACCGTAATTATAAAGGAACTGACAGTATAGTCCTTCTGGCACTAGTAGATGCGAATTACCAGTTTCTGTACGTAAATGTCGGAGTAAATGGGCGAGTGAGTGATGGTGGAGTTTTTCGAGACAGTGATTTATCTCGATTACTAGAGAGTCCTGCAAATCCACTGAATATTCCACCAAATAAACCACTCCCTGGGATGACTGAACCAATGCCATATGTTATTCTAGCGGATGCTGCTTTTCCTCTTCGCAACAATATTTTAAAGCCGTATCCATTCCGAAACATGACGCATAGTGAACGCATTTTCAATTATAGACTTTCTAGGGGTCGTAGAGTTGTAGAAAATGCTTTTGGAATTTTGGCAAACCGATTTCGTGTACTGCAAACTGTAATGTACTTACCGGTTGAGACAGTACAAAATGTAACTTTAGTTTGCTGTGCATTGCATAATTTTATAGGTAAAGCAGCATTTAATGGAATAACAAATGTCAAAGACATCAATTTTGACTCATCAACATATAATAATATCAGTCTACATGTAACTAATGTTCGTCCAAATCGAAATTCTCTTCATGTACGTTCAACGTTTAAACAATATTTTAATACAGTCGGTTCGGTTCCTTGGCAAGAAAATATGGTACTATAATATGAGTAATGAGATATAAATAATATAATATATAATAAAAAGGCTCACAAGATTACAAATCAATCGAAGAAAAATGGAGCGTTGAGCCGTAACAAGGTGTTGGTGTTCGTATATTCTATATTTAAGTAAAGAAGTAACGAATTATAATGTAGGTACATACTGTACATATACATCATATATTCCAACTTAATAGTCTGCGCGCCGCAAATTTGTCGGACTTGAAACACAGCTATCTTGGAACATTAATACCCTTCCCTCCCCGGAATTAAATCGACACGATTTAATTGTTTAAAAAACTGTAAAGAATTTATTGCGAAAAATATTACCTCAGCCAGGATTCGAACCTGGAACCTCCTTCATTCCGTGAAGGGCGTCTTACTAATTCGACTACCGAGGCATGTGGTAATATTTATCACAATAACCGGTTAATAATAATAAACTTGAAGAAACGCATGTACGCCCGCGTATAAATATATAGTATATATTTTAGTATAGTTATATAAATATATATAATAAGTAATATAAGTATATAATAATAATAAGTATATTAAGTATAACTAGTATATTATATAATAGTAAGTGTATCAGTAATAAGTAATAAATAATAAGTATATAAGTAATGAACTAATGAGATATGAGATATAAGTAATGAGAATTAGCTCAAGTATATTGAAACAATAATTAGGTCGTCAGAATAATTGTAGACATATAGCTCAAATATAGTTATACTTTTTATTTTTTGATACCATTTTTTACAAAAAACTTTGTTCGGCATAAGTGAGCGGCACTGTGAGGAAAAAAACGAAGAAACATTATAATCTGAACATGTAAAAATAAAAATAAAAAAATGTAATCGATATAGTTTGAAATTATTGTTAATCATTTTCACTTTTCCACAGCACTGTCTATATCCTGCGCTTCTTGAACGAGATTTAAAATATTAATTTGTAGTCTCCGTAAACGTCGTCTGTCTTTTATGCACTGCATTTCTGACTTCAAAAATAATATCCAATGATGAAGACCAGCATCTTCCTGTTTCTGATCATCTTTGTTTATGTCTTTCAACGCAGTGTTGATGTTTGTCCAAAATGCTTCGCTAGTATTTTCGTTTGATTCTACTTTTTTTCTTTTGCTTCCTTTACCCGATGTGAGCTGCGAACCTGACGCACTGGAAGTTTCAGAATGCACACTCTGTGTTTCGATCATTTCTTCTGTTTCATTATGTGGAATAGACGTCGTTGCTGAAGAATTTGTAGTCTTGATAGGGGTTGAATTACAAAAATCTGTAAAGTAAGACTTTATAGTCATGGCTTGTTGCAAAATAAAATAGATTAGTGCGTAAATTTATCTTATACCAGTAATTTTTGATACATATTCAAATAAATAATGGATTTGATTTTACCTTTTCTTGATATATTATGGCTGTTATTTGGTCTCAATACTTGTACATCCGTGAAAAATAAGTTATCCATATTCTCATCGTTTTCGCATTCTTGAGAGGATGTAGATGTATCAACATATGATTTTGCGACAATATTTTTTGATACAGAGGATTCGCCTTTTCTGGATGCTACATGAGGTGCCAAGAAACTTAATTCTTCAAATAGCCACCAAGTTGGTTTAAATACGTCGTCTGCACCAGCTCCGCTCGATTTAGATTTTTGAATTTTATTAATTTGCTCCAAGTATTGTGTTCTTAAACCAGCAATTTTTTTCTTTATTACATCTACGGTAACCACACAACCACTCAGTTCGAGGAGCTGCTGAGCTATTGTTTGCAGAGCTTTCAATCTTTTATCTCGATTATGATAATCTTCGCTCTTTTGTACGTATAAACAAGGATGTTGCTGGTATAATAACACCAACATCCTGGTTTGCTCTTTTGTTAAGTCCACAGATCCTGAAATTATTATATGTATAGTATAACATATAATATAAGATATATAAATATAATAATATAATATAATAAATATATATTACTTAATTGAAGTTGTCTTCGTAGAATCCATTCTCTTGTCCACCATCTCCGTCGTCGCTTTTGTTTTTCTTGTTTTTTTTGCTGCTTTTCATGATGTTCTACAGCCATAGCAATAGTTGCAAGCGTTAACAACCTTTTTAATTTTTTCATTGTGGTTGAGCTATTCATTCTTCAAAATCGTCACAAGCATCTGAAACTGTATATACGTTATTTTCCAGGACTATAAAACGTATGAGCAAGCAATTCAGTTCGTAATATTCAAGTTTCAAGTATTTAATATACTCACTGTGTATCGTTATTTACGTTTGCGCTATGTTCTTGCGGTGTATGTACGCCAGGCTCTAAAGCCTTGTGTACACGATACTAGTAATCGGTCCGAGTTTCGGTTTAAGCCAATGAAACTGCTGCTTTTCTGTAAGAGCTGCAAGTTGATTGGCTTAAACCGAAACTTGGACCGATTTCTAGTATCGTGTACACAAGGCTTAAGAGCTGCAAGTTGATTGGCAAAAGCCCGGTGTCCACGATGCAAGAACTGTGTCCAAGTTTCGGTTTAAGCCAATCAACTTGCAGCTCTTACAGAAAAGTAGCAGTTTCATTGGCTTAAACCAAAACTTGGACACAGTTCTTACATCGTGGACACCGGGCTTTAGCGATGACAGCGAATCTCGCCGTCTCGCAGCATGTTCCTGAACTAAATTTACCTGTCTGACCTCTCTGTCTCTCTGTTCTCTGTTCCTCCCCGATTTTACTTTCCTCGGAATAAAAATAAAAGACTTGTTACTGCCGAATACGAGCGGTATCGAGAAAAATGCCTCTGCGAATAACCCGAAAACACGCCGAGTTGGCGTCGAAGTGGTGAGTCCTTCGGTACTTTTAGCGTATTTAAACCACCCAATTAACGGTGCGAGTAATTTGATTATTGTCTTTATTCGCATTATGTCTAATAAGTAACAGCACGAAATAAGCGTAATAACAAAGGTCTTTTAATTTTTATATTTTCTCTCTTGTCAAAACGTATTTTGGAGGACACATCCATTTAATTGATTCCAATACAAATAGAATCTTATGTCATGAATACTATCTCTAAGTTATATCGAGTGATCCTTTTGCATTTTAGGACTCCAACTGCAGTGGCCTATGGAGCCACTGCGTGGCTAGGATTATTGTACTTCACGGACTGGAAAGTAGTAGTGCGATATATTCCATTCTACGGCAGCAAGTTTGAAGAAGCAGAATAGACTACAGAGTTCCTCGACAAGATTATGTAACAGTCGTATTGGAACGATAGAGACTCTATTGTACCATTACTATATTACACATGTTCTGTTTATTTAAATTATAAGATATTAATAAAGAAACATATGTACAATTGGTGACGGCGTATGTAACATTGATGAGCTTGAGTTTAATTTTTGCTCTGCTGCAAGGCTCTTTTCTCGCGTTGTTCGTAAACAAAGTTGGCAAATTCCTCCGCTTTCGCTGCCTTCCGCCGTTTGTACCATGGCTTTATGTAAAATCTGCAAAGGAAAGTGTGAATCGCGTAATCTGACGTGTGCCTACTTCGTCTTCATTGTTCATAAAAAATAGAGCAAAATGTGCTTACGCGAAACCTGCTATAGAAAAGCCTGCGCCAATCCCCAGAAGTCCCCACCGTCCATACTTATTAGATAGTAGATTCTTACTTTGTGTTATCAAACTATAAAATGTTAATTACAGTACCTATATTATATTTTAAATAAGATTAATTATGGTATGTTATATTTTTAAGTAAATAATTAATTATATTTTAATGTCATTCACAAAGTCTGCCCGCAATCACATTGATTTTCAAAGACGGACTTTCTTTAAAGACAAAGAGTAAATAATAAGAAACTTTGCAATATATTTTATTATCTTTTTCGTTTTTTTTTTCTAAGTAAATGTGCAAACAAACTTAAATTCTTTTGCTACAAAATATTATTAATACTATTAATATATATTATATATTGATAATAATATTACTAATATATATTGAGTATTGTAAACGCTAAATATAACTGAAAAAGTCATCACATAATCACGAAAAATTATTTGATTGATATAATCGATGTATAGGTTATAGAGCCAATGTTTGGAGCAATTTGCTTTATTACCTCATTTAACTGCAGTTCCTTTTCACGTTCTTTCATATAATCCTGCAATAGACCCCTCCAACCGTAAATACCGGTTGTCACTCCTAAAAAGATTACGACATAAATCTGATCCTTGGTTATTCCTCGTGGTACTCTAATTTTCATATTGGATCCTACGTCGCAGACACGGTCGACCGTGGTCGCAGACGACCAGATTGACCATAAACACAAACGACGTTATACACCAGATATATATGGAAGGGTAAAAACCAGAGTGGTGTAAGTCAAATTTTTTTAAATATTTTCTCGTGTGCATAGATGCAATTTATATATTGTTCAGATTGCATCTATGCACACGAGAAAATATTTTAAAAAATTTGACTTACACCACTCTGGTTTTTACCCCTCCATATATACACACGCAGTTTCCAGTGCACATGATGACCTTATTTGTGTTTTATCACAAGGAATTTTGCTTCGAATCGCTTTATAGGAAATTTTGAACGTGCAAAGAACAAACAATAAATAATGTTCGTCGTTATATAAATTTTATAAAAATGCAATAATTATTTTATCAGTTAAAATTACCATTGTCTATACAATTATTTTAATTGAATTGTAGGAAATATATAAAATAATTTGTTAAAACATATCTTTTTTACATATATTTTTTATCCAGAAAATATTTATATATATATACATATAATAGTTGTACAATTAGATTTATACAATGCGTGTTTCTCTCTTTGTAATCTGTTAATTTTACCTTTCAGACAAGAGAAAGGGGTCTCAGAGCTTCTTACAATTAAATTCAATCAAGAAAGAGAGACACTTAAATTTTTCCAGAGTATTTATAAAACTTTTTGAACGTATTTAATTGTACTTTGAAGACTTCCTGCAATGATGCTGGTAATGTACGGGATAAAAATGCAAGTCCATGCTGATCACAGATGCTAATTAATTGACATAGAGATTCGTGTAAAGCCATCTGCAACAGAAATAATAAAAGGGATTAAGAGCAATCTAATAGGATAATGATGGAAGTAAAGATATTACCTTGATGTAGGATGGTATAGTGCCTTCCACAATCAATTGCAAGAGATCAGCGATCACATACGGACTTAGCCGGATCATATCTTTCTTCAATTTTACCAGCATGGTTGTAAATCTAAGAGAAAATGTCTATGACTTTCTTATCAAATCAATTTTATCAATAAGTAAATTTCACCAAAATACTCTCGAGCACGTCAACACTATTTGCATGTAACATTAAAATATTTTGTAATTAATTGAACTTACTTTGTGATATCGAGTGCGAAGCATCTAAATCGATGCTCGTCGAATTTATCGGCTACATTTTTCGATGCAAGGACAACGATGTTTATTATATGTCTATACAACAGCAATAAATTAGGTAGCCTGTCTATTATCAAGTCTGTTTTGGCTTTTATCAACGTTCTGCATATAGCGAGCACATCTTTGCACGACGATATATTCGCTTCGTCGAGCGACTTTAAACTGATCAGCGTAATAAGATCGACCGTAATGTCAGGAATAAGCAAGTGTTTGGCACTGATTACATCTTGAGATAAACGCAACAGTCCTGACCAATATTCGTGTGGGATATCCAACATTAATACAGTTTTAATCAGATTATTGATCGCACCCAAACGTACTTTATTACGTTTAACATTCATGTCTGTTTTCATTATGCTGCTCCAAATGATAAACAGATTTAACCATACTGATTCATCTTTCTGCGACAAGCTATTGATCTACACAAATAAAAAATAAATTATAAATATGCACAAATATTATTAACTGCTATATAAATAAGAAATATATTAATGAGGATATTACCGTCTGATCGTGTAACCGTCTTAAAAGCTCGTGAAATTCTTCTAATCTGGTAGATGCTAATAAAAGTTCGATTAAATTCTTGCAAGGATGCTTCAACATTACAAACCATAAGTCTCTGATGATCGTATCTTGGATTTCAAACATTTTGCGATGTTGTAAAACAATGATAGACAATTGTACACTTTGTTGCAACAATTTACTATTATTTGTACTGCTTGAATTTTCTCTTGCCTGTAACAAAAAATTTATTTTAATCGTTTGAATGTTCTCCATAAATTTAATGTCTGAATGGCAAAATTATCACATATAAGGAAATATAATTCCTTCCATATTACTTACCGTGAATATATTTTTGAGAGTTAATTCAGTGAATCTTTTTAAAGTGTCAGTAACTTTTCCAGTTCGAACAGTTACCTTTAACACTGCTGTTAAACATTTCACATCAAAAGTGTCGTTTATGTCTTCAGGTAACATTTTTAAAATAGCTTTGGCTAATTTTTTCTCTGCCTTTCTGAAAATGACTTTTTGTTCAGTATCCAATTTTGGTTTGACTACTTCCATACATTCCAAAATAATGCACATAGCTTCCTTGCATTGAGCACAACTTTTTACGAGATTCTTTAAAGTAACATATGTTTTCACATTCCGAAGAGAGAACTCGCAAGCTCTTGAAAATGCTTTATTTTGCTGTGCTAATTGGTTTATCAATATTTTTGGTTCTATATATTGCAATATGTCCATTCCGGTTTTCTCTAGTAAATCTAGAAAAATATTTTTATTGTATGTTTTCATTGAAAATTTCTGAGTGCGAATAGTGATTACAAAATTAAGGTCAAACATACAAGTGTTTTGAAGAAATAAAATTAAATTACCTGAAAATATCATGTTGCATAACGCTAATACTTTGTCATTTTTTTCATATTTTGTACTAATGGAATACACGATCAGGAATATTAACATTCTTACATTAGGGCTGAAATACATAGTCGGTAAATGAAGAAATATTTCTAAATATAAATCAATATTAAAAGAAATTGTATTTGCCGCTTGCATCCATTGTTCCTGTAATATCTGTTCTTTTAGAACTTGTAAGACTTCTAATAATTTATCATTATGCCCGTTCTCCATCAACAGCTTCTAAAATTTTATTAGAATAATTAGGGTATGAAAACCAGGGATTGCTTTATAATGATTAGAAAAATAAAAAATTTTTGACAGTATTAAATATGCAGTGTTACTTACAACGTTAATGTATTCGGTAATAGTTAATGAAAAACTTTGTCCAATTTGGACAAGAATATGGCTTAAGAGACACATTACAAAGCGTCTATTTTCTTGAAGGCATTCTTTATCTAATATGTTAAGCCATTCACGAAAATTCTGTTCGCTCGATGTTATATCAGCCAACAATAAATTCGTCACTTTCGATATCTCTTTATCATGTAACAAGGAAAGCATATCTGTGTCATGTTTCAAAATAGCACTCCAGGAATACTCAAGGCCACCTATTAACCCATGAAGTTTAATAGGTTTATCTGATATACCTAGTTTCAGTCGACGTGAAATAAGTTTATTCTGAAATTTTGATATAGAAACATAAAGGATAAGTTCTTGCAAGAGTGTTGAATAACATTCCATTTTCAAAATTGACTACATTTTGACAAAAATATAATTTTTCTTTTCAAATAAATATAATTTCTAAAGATACCATGGTGTTCTTGCAATTGTCTTCTCCGAAATTGGTAATCCTTTGAATTAATTGTTGCCAAGGATCATCCAGAATCGGAAACGGTAGCTTCTTTGTAACGGTAGCATCTTTCAGTATGTAATATTTGAACATATTCTGTATTTCGCTCAACGATTGCACTGCACTCAGCAGTATTATGATAACGGTTTTGTTATGACTTAAACACAATGCCTTGTTTATCAACAGCGATAGTGCATTCCCAATTTCATCTAGGCCGTTGACGAATTTCTCATGAGCGGCTAATGTTCTGGTATATTCGAAAACCTGCATACCTTCGAAAAGTGTAATAAGCAATTCTACTGTTGCCCTTAATATCAATATATTTTTACCTGCGTATTAAAAAAGAGAAGTTAATTTATTTTTCAATATTACATGTGTTTACAATTCTCTTTGTCATTAAATTAATAATCACTCAATAATACAAGATACTTACATGAAGTATTAGACTGCAAAAGTTCTACACAATCTGTATTTAAATAATATATTAATGTTCTTAGAGTTGCAATAGTTTGTGAACTGGAAAAATTACTAATTGTTTTCATTAATTTGATTTTAAATTCATCTGGGAAAAATGCAGACGTGCTTGCTTCAGATGTCTTCTTTGTTGCAGCGTGCTGCTTCAACGATATTAATAATTGTGAGATAAACTTTTGCTCTCGTCGCAATTTCGTGCTAGCGTACAAAAGTGCAATTAACAAATTTGTGTAATCAACAGTTTGTTCTTTCATAAGTATCTTATTTAAGATATCTGAGATGTTTTTCTCTATCAAAAGTGGATTGATATACGAAAGTTGTGCAAGCACTCTATAATGCACACGTGTTACGTCGTCAAGCGTCAAAATCTCACTTATAAAATTCTGGAAGTACCCGGTCAATGTCATACCATCTATGGTATTATCAAAATCGAGCGTTATGTCAGTCAGTAGTTTGAGGAAAGAATCCATGATTTCCCACTTATACTTTCCAGAGGAGTTAATTAGATTTCTGAAGAACGTATCCAACAAAGCAGCATCCGATTTATAAGTACCTATTATGGTACGGAAAATAAATTGGTAAGTTAAAAGATTACTCTGAAGATTTGACGTTTTCACGTGTTCGGATAACACACAAAATAAGTCTGAGAACATTGCTTGATTACTTTCTACAATCTGTTTATTTTGTACAGATCTGCTTTTTCCTAGCAACAACTGTTGGATGCACTTATACGCTGCTATACCAAGCCGGTTTTTATTATCTGTATGCGTGTGATCAACCGAAGTGCATATAGGATATAAAATATCCTGTATAAAAATTAATCTCAGTTCATCTTTCGTAGTAATTAGCTGTTTATATATTTGCATTAGACTTTCGATAATATTTATTATAGCATTATTTTCTGTTGGAGACAATTTACATGGCTCAAACAATTGACTGCATTCCTCTTGCGTCACACTGCCATAGCTGGAACGTTTTAACACGTTGTTTAACAGGGCTTTCATTAACAGACCTAGAATCTTCGGCTTGTTTGTAAAATATTGTCGTATACTATTATTAGCGAGAACTAAAGTGCAACATTGGAGGACCTCCTCGTATATGTTTTCCATATCACTCTCTAATGTTTGTACAAGTATATCGATCAAACATTGTTTTACATCGGGCCTAATATTGATATGGTCAAACTTCAAACAATTATTCAAAGTTTGCCAAGCATGTTGATTCGTAGCACAACTATTGCACAGCCACTTCAGAAGCAAGTCCTCTTTCCGAACGAGTGGCAAATCCACTGTACAAAACGCTGTTTCCGCTAATTTTAATCGCTTCGCTAAAGGATAGTCATCCGAGTTTAATCGCTTTAATAATTCTGTAAAATGTATGCATTGAGTGTATTAATAATGTATGCATTAAATGTATGAATAATGTATGCATTATGCATTAAATATATAAATAATGTATATAATAACTATATAAATAATGCATGCATTAAATGTATGAATAAAATGTATGTAGTAAAAATTACTGTAAAAAATGCATAATTATCATTATTTTTTTTTAGTTTAACGTGCCGTCAACCAGTAATAATTATCATTACAACAGATTGTATGTATATAACAGGTTATGCAGTCACGTGTTGACACATATCCTGAAGACTTGCAGAGTCGTTCACTTACCTCTTGACAACGCCATTGTAAGCAATTTATACGATTTTTTAATCTGCTTTGCTTTTTTTGTCACACATATATATTAAATATACAAAACCGTTATAACTGTTGAGCAAGAAACATATATTGCAAGAGCTTTGGGGTTAGCTTTGTGCAGCTTGTGTTTACATAAAGGACAAGCTGACAAGACGAGCCTACCATGGGTGCGTTCGGGGAGCTCGCTACTGCACTATCAACGCTAAAGGTGCGATTTCACGATGACGCTCGACGCTGGATTCGAGCGTCAAATCTGGTCACGTGATAGATTCCAGCCAATCCAGTGGTTAGGTTATATTTCGCGTCCCTCTGAATCTATCACGTGACCAGATTTGACGCTCGAATCCAGCGTCGAGCGTCATCGTGAAATCGCACCTTAATGCAAGGTCTACAATGCGAGTCGTGGGTCTTGAGTCGTAGAAAATAGACCAATCACAATCGAATTTGAGGAGAATAATCGACTGTGATTGGTCAATTCTTACGACTCACGACTTTACGACTCGCATTGTAGACCTAGCGTTACAGTAAAGTTTCGACCAATCGAGTAAAGCCGTGATCAGACTACGGATTGAGATTGAGATTGGATTTAAATTTGACCAATTAGAGTAAAGTTTACTAAACTTGAAGTTAGTTTTCTTTATTCTGATTGATTAAATTTCAATCCAATCTCAATCCCAATCCGTAGTCTGATCACGGCTTATGCCCGTATCAGACTACGGATTGGGATTGAGATTGGATTGAAATTTGACCAATTAGAGCATAGTTCACTAAACTTGAAGTTAGTTTTCTTTATTCTGATTGATTAAATTTCAATCCAATCTCAATCCCAATCCGTAGTCTGATACGGGCTTAAGGGACCATTTTTACAAAAAATGTTATTTTTTAATTTCCGTATGTACTTCCCGAGCTAATCTTATATAAAACTAAAAAATTTTTGGTTTTTTGTTCCAGGTCAAAAATTGGAGGAGAAATCTTTCCGGCCGCAGAACACTTCCGGCTTCCTTTACTGAGCTCTGGCGCCGCCATTTTGTAAAAAAAAAAAATTGAAAAAAATTGTGAACACACTTTAAAGTATGTGCAATAAAGGCCTTTAAACAGATTTTGTATTTTATTCACTATATTCCCATAAAAAATTGTCAAAATTAGGGGGCGCTAGAGTGGCGTTACCCCTTAAGCCTCGTATATATAAGTCTTACATAGTTTATATTTGCAACAGCTTCTATATTAATCACCAAATATAAGATTATTATTTTTATGATATATACATAAGTTAGATTCTCATGTTTAGTTTTACTTTTTTATAATAGGCATCTAATAAAGAAGCAGATTATCTTAATAAGTACCCTAAGAGCAAAAAGTCGACTTTAAGTCGACTTGAAGTCGACTTCTACCGAAACTGACTTGGCAGAGAAGTCGACATTTTTAAGGACGAAAGTCGACTTGAAGTCGACTTGAAGTCGGCGAATGTCGCAAAAACCACCGACTTAAAGTCGACTTCCCGTCATGATGAAAAGTCGACTTCCCGTCATGACGAAAAGTCGACTTCCCGCCAACTTTTAAAGTCGATAAAATAAACCGCCGCGTACGTCTGGAGGTCGATTGTGTATCTTGAAACGAGGTAAAAATAACAAAAGTTAACAGATTTTATTAGATTTTGATAAATAAAATCGTAGATACGCTAATGAATTTTCTCACTTTTGTAATTTTTACCTCATTATTTCAAGATACACAATCGACCACTTGCTGGAGGGCTAAAACTGATGCATTTCGATTTTTTTTCATATATAAAATAATTTAATTATCTAAAAAACTGTATAATTACAATCCTAATGTTTTATTCTTAATTACAAAGGCGGCCATATCTGTGCCACTTCTGCGTGCGCGGATTCCGGCAGCCACTTCTGGTAAGCTGACAATAACAGAACTAAAATTAAAACATTCCAGCGTTAATCGCGAAACAATATGCAAAATTAGCTATATAAATATATATCATATTATTATCATAATGTTGTAAATATATAATAATATTGTTTTATATATATATATTATATATATATTATTATAAATATATAATATCCACAGACTTTTATACTAGACCACTAACATCTATGGACGCACTGCCGAAAAGCTGATGCGAGTGCAAGGTGCAAGTGTTAGTAAAGGGTGCGGCCATATTGAATTAACAATAAGTCACTATCGGGTGTTCAGTTGCTCATGATGTGCGTTTATCTGCATTCGTTATTACAGTACATAACGAAGCAGGCGAATGTTTTTGTGTTAAATATTGGTACATGTTATCAATAAGTTTGTAAGGCCGGTATTCATAATCAGATCTTATTTCAAGACAGTCTTAAGTAATATCTTAAGATGCTAATACGGCTCTGTGATTGGTTAATGACATCTTAAGATTGTACTTAAGATGGTCTTAAATATAAGAACCGACTATGAATACCGGCCTAAGTCATGCCTTCGACGTGTAGCGTACTTGGATGCCGAAATCGAACCACTACTCCTGTAGTATTAAACCCTTTCTTTTGGACATTCTGTATATGCCAGACTATTGTATAGAAATCTTGTATAAAACCACTTGTATAGAATAGTAGTATAGCATATCTTGACTAAAATCAACATGGCGGCAAGCATCACGGCCGAGATGTCTGTCAGCGGTCTAGTATTATATAGAAGTCTATGATAATATCTAAATATTATTTTATAAATTAAAATCTCACATTTTTTATCCGAACCCCAGATTTCTAGCAGTTTGTGTTTGGACACGACTCCCTGCGACTGCAGCGTTTGTACTATTGCTTGAGTGCGTGGTATCAACCTGAAAAAATCGTATTGAATTAATGTAATCTATTCGATGAATCAACGTGAAATCGAAAGGAGATAGAATAACGATTTACCTGGCCCATGACTTGGTGATGCTCCCAGGTGTCGTCAGCAGCGACGGGACAAATCGTTTCAGCTTAGGGCACACTTGACCCTCCAAGAAGAAATACGCTAACCACTTGACACCGTCCACGGATGCTCTATATCCATCGATGGTAGTGCCCATTCGGCCTTTCCGAATGTACCAGACACGCGGCAAATGATCTTCCCGGTTCATTGATTATATCTATAAATATCTTTATAAATAAGTAGGAAAAACATTATAAAGCAACAATTGTGATAAAAATACCTTGGCGGTGGATCAACCAATGGTTCACTAAGATGGCATAGCATGGGCGAATTTCGGCAATCATTCGGGTTCTATCACCGTGACACCTCGCATGTACATCTTATTCGTTTCGTACACCTCTTTATAAACCACCTATTCCGGACTGATTTTCCGTAGAACGCACGAAAAATGCATGAACACAGGTTCCTTCATTTCTGGTGTTCTGAAAGATGATACAGAATGGAAAGGTCGCATTCAATAGGTCTTAATTATCGATGATAATTAATAACACACCATACCTAACCTGTAAGCATGTTTCCACTTGGCCTTATCCTGATCCTCTTTTACCTCGTCGGGCAAAACCTTTCTCGCGACTTGATCCGCCATACCTGCAAGAACTATCTGACGTCTTATCGTGTCCTGTCTCGCGGCACGTATTCCTCGCACTCGCGTAAACTCTAGTCCACTCTGGTCCTCCAGCCTCCTCGAGATTCGCCGCCATGATGCATGACCCGCCGCTTGACTGTTTTCCGTCTTAATTTTATAAGTCGACTATTTAGAAGTCGACTTTTAGTCGACTTTCCGCCATTTTTAGAAGTCGACTATTTAGAAGTCGACTTTTAGTCGACTTTCCGCCATTTTTAGAAGTCGACTAGAAGTCGACTTATAAAAGTCGACTTGCCGTCGACTTTCCGTCAACTGTGCTCTTAAAGCCCGTATCAGACTACGGATTGGGATTGAGATTGGATTGAAATTTAATCAATCAGAACAGAGAAAACTGATCTCAAGTTTAGTAAACTTTGCTCTGATTGGTCAAATTTCAATCCAATCTCAATCCCAATCCGTAGTCTGATCACGGCTTTAGGGTAGTGTGAGCTTCTTGGAGTTAAAAAATTACGATTGGAGTTGGCTGCGAAACATACAAGCATTATTCCTCCTAAAGATCCTATTCTTGCAATGTCGAAGTTAAAAAGTATTTACATATGTCAGAATCTATTATCGAAGATCCTCTACAATGGTAGAATAAAATGAAGTTGTCACTGCCGAATTTGTACAAATTGGTATGCTGCATTTATGCCATACCGATTACAAGTTCAGCATCTGAACGCGCGTTTTCTTCTGCAGATTTGCTTATCACAGCAAAACGTTCTTCGTTAAAACCATCAAAATCTAATAAAATATTATTTATTCACGATAATTTCAATTAATAAAAGATATGTATTTAAAGTCAGTAAAATAAGTTTTACATTAAGTATAAGTTATATTATTCATATTATTTATACAACTTAATATGTGAAGAAATGTTTAATAAGTAAGAGAGAAAGAAGTCTGATATCTGATGGTTATACAGTGAATTACATTTTATTTTTGTTACGTATGATGGTCAGGAATAAAATTTTAAGATAAATTTTATTTTCTTTTGTTAAAAAAAAGATATTAGTAATGCTAATAAAGTGATCGTATTTTGAAAACAAGTGCTGAGTATTTATTGTTTGCTATTTTTGTTCATATTATTTATGAAAAATTAAAATTGAACTTTATTTTAAGTCAGGAGGATTTAAAAAAATGTACCTACTAACGCCGCCGTTCGTCGTCGCCGCCGATAAATTATTATCTGCCAATTCCGCCGCCGCTGAAAGAGAAAATTATCGGCGAACTTTGCCGCCGCCAAACTATTTTGCTTCAAACGCCGCAATTCACTACCATTCATTATTGCGCTGTTCATAGAGCCTGTAAACGCTAAAGCCCCGCCCTGGCGAAAATAGGAAGTTTTATAAGCGTTTGTTAAGCGTTTACGTGAGCGTTTGCGGGAGTTTGTTGAGCGTTTAGAATCGGTCAGTAAAACGTTTAAAAAGCAGAAATTGCAACGCTTTAGCGTTTGAAAGACGTTTGTATTAAGCGTTTTGAAAGTTTGCACAGCATTCTCACAGCGTTTGCACAGCGTTTACGGGAGTTTGTTGAGCGTTTGAAAACGGCCAGTAATCCGTTTGAAAAGCGTTTGAAAAGCGGAAATTGCATCGCTTTAGGGTTCTTCTTGCGGTCGAAGAATAATTAACTGTGATTGGCCAATTCTTACGAATTACGACCTACAATACATCCATTGTAGACCGGGCCTAAAACATTTAGAGATCCTCTGTTAATAAGTCGAAAGCGTTTGCTTTCATCATTGGAAACTGCGTGCAGCCTCTATTGAGCGTTTAACAAGCGTTTACTCTTGTTGTTAGAAGAAACGGCGGAAAGAGCGTTAAATGTTAAAATCTGCTTTTCGCCTCGCAGAGGGTCTGCTTATATACGCGGCTAGATGTAATTTAAATGCGAGAAAGATGCGCCGTCTAGCGGCATTGTTAGAAGAACGTTTGTTGAACGGAAGGAAAACGCTTGTCATAAAGCCCGGTGTCCACGATGCAAGAACTGTGTCCAAGTTTCGGTTTAAGCCAATGAAACTGCTACTTTTCTGTAAGAGCTGCAAGTTGATTGGCTTAAACCGAAACTTGGACACAGTTCTTGCATCGTGGACACCGGGCTTAAGCCTTGTGTACACGATACTAGAAATCGGTCCGAGTTTCGGTTTAAGCCAATCAAATTGCAGCTCTGACAGAAAAGCAGCAGTTTCATTGGCTTAAACCGAAACTCGGACCGATTTCTAGTATCGTGTACACAAGGCTTTACGGCGCCGGATAAAGCGTTTCTTAAGTGTTCTCAAACCGTTTGCACAAACGCCCTACAATTCGCCGCGTTAGAAGAGCATTTGCTGAGCAAAGGGAAAACGCTTGTCTTACGGCGTTGGGAAAAGCGTTTGATAAACGTTTGTAAAGTCTGACAGCAAACTCTCTATACGAAGTTGTATTAGCGTTCACTAAGCGTTCTCTGAAAAGCGTTGGCTTAGCATTACAGAATTTTCACGAAACGTTTTATACAGCGTTTGATAAGCGTTCCGAAAGCGTTTACAACCCAACAGCGTTGTGTAAGTGTTCTTACAACGTTTGAAAGCGTATAAACGCTCAGAAAACCCTCACCAAACGTTTGTCAACGCTCTATAAGGCTTCTTATTTTCGCCAGGGCGGACACACACTTTTTCGTAACAGTAACAGTAAGATTTCGACCAATCGCGTTGCTCGATTCGGGAACGTACGGTCGTACGTTTCCGAATCGAAATCCTACTGTTACGTTCTACGGAAAGTGTGTGTGGCCAGCTTGTTAGCTTTAAGGAGGTTCGGTTGCTTCATCGGGGGGAGTAGTGGGACGCGGGGGTTCTGGCAACAGCGCACTAGCGTTTGAAGTAGTGGGAGAGAAGGGGATTGCTCTGATTGGTCGCCGCGTGTATAGTGCGTGAAGCTGCTCACGATCGTGGCAGTCTAGCAGACGAAAAATCAAGCAATTTATGCTTTAATAATTAATTTTTCTACGAAATGTGCGATAACCTTCTCCTTTCTTTTACTCATTTATTTGTAAATTATTAAGTTACATGTGCATATTTTTTTTCCTTATTATTTGCATTTTTCTTGCACTTATTTCATTCTGAAGGTGTGCAATATGTCATTTCCCATAAGAACCTATGTTAAAAATACAGCCAGTTTCATGAAATTTTAATATGTTGTTCTGGAATGCAAAATAGAATTATGTGAATTTTTTGGGAATTTTTCACCGTCCCGTTTTGAAAAAATCTACTCCAAAAATTGTACTTTTTAAATTGGTGACGGTGAAAAATTTCCCAAAAATTCACATAATTCTATTTTGCATTCCAGAACAACATATTAAAATTTCATGAAACTAACTGCATATTTTTGTAGTGACGGAACCTCCTTAATGCACTACCTCGGAAGGAAGAGCGTTGGTAGCGAGCAGTTATGACGTATAACACTACCAGTAATGACGTCACGACAGCGTTTGGTAGCGCTATCATAGAGCTCCGTGAACAGCCAGTAGCGCTAGGTAGCGCTAATAGCGTCTCCCCGAACGCACCCCATGTAAGGCTGCGTTCGGAAACGTCACCCGGGTACACACGGGTATACTCCCTTCTCCTTCTAACTCGCTGAGATAGAGAGAGAAGGGAGTATACTCGTGTGCACTCGGGTGACGTTTTCGAACGCAACCTAAGAAGACAGGTGTAGCAAGTCCAATGCGCAGTAGTCATCTTCTTTGACCAATCAGAAACTGATCCAAGATGCGAGAAGTAACATGGCTCCTCCCATGGTTTGTAAATAAATATCTCTCTACCGCGTAAAACATTATAAATATACTAGATTTTTCGCCCGCGCTTTGCGCGGGCTCAAAATCTATTCCCCTCTCCCCAGACTCACCCATTAATTAAAAGCACCAATAAAACCCCATAAAACCCCCAATTTTTAACCCCATAGTAACCATCTCTACAAAAATTAGTAATCTTTTGGTACCAGTTTCATCAAAATCATCAACAAAACATTAGAAAAATGTTGGTACCGGTTTCAAGAAAATCGATCCATTAATAAAAAATTATCCATTAATAAAAAATTGAACTTATCCTCCAAAAATTAAAAAAATTTTGGCACTGGTTTCAAGAAAATCGGTCAATTAATACTCATTATTTCTCGAAATTTGAATAATTTCCAAACCGGTTTCTAAAAAATCGGTAACGAAAAGTTATCCATAAAAATTATCCATAAAAAAAATTATCCATAAAAAAATTCAGCTTGATATCTCAAAGTTTGCTGAAATTGGAGCAATCACGTACATTTTTTTTTTTAACAGAAATTGGAAACCCCTTTACTATTAGCAATTTTTCTAATTCTATTACATTCTTTAGTTCTTTCTATCCCTATCTACATATGGAGGGGTTAAAGCCATAGTGGTGTAAGTCACTTTTTTTAACCTATCGAGTTAAGTTCATAGATGCAGTCTACACATGCAGATATGTTGAAAAAAGAAGAAAAAAAAAGTGGTAAAAAAAATTGACTTACACCACTATGGCTTTAACCCCTCCATATATAAGTAACTGACGTCTGTATGTCTGTCTTACCGCGAACTACTTGTTATTTCCCGAGAAATTGGAAAAATTTCGTAACCGGTTTCCAAAAAGATCGGTAACGAAAAATTATAAACTTTATCTCGGGAAATTATAAACAATCCCCTGGAAATTCTACCCCTACTTCATATACAATTCTTTGAGATTCGGTCAATTATTTCCGGAAAAATCCAAAAAGATCGGTAACGAAAAATTATATGCTTTATAGCACTCCCCGGGAAATTCTACCCCTATTTCATATACAATTCTTTGAGAGTCGGTCAATTATTTCCGGAAAAATTGGAAAAATTTCGGAACCGGTTTCCAAAAAAATCGGTAACGAAAAATTATACACTTTATGGCAATCCGGTAACGAAAAATTATACCCATCATGGCAATTCCCGGAAAATTCTACCCCTACTTCATATACAATTCTTTGAGATTTGGTCAATTAATTCCCGAAAAGTTGGAAAAATTTCGGTACCGGCTTCCAAAAAGATCGGTAACGAACAATTATACACTTTATGGCACTCCCCGGGAAATTCTACTCTTACTTCATATTTCCCGAGAAATTGGAAAAATTTCTGATACCGGTTTCCAAAAAAATCGGTAACAAAAAATTATACACTTTATGGCACTCCCGGGAAATTCTACTCTTACTTCATATACAATTCTTTGAGATTCGGACTGAATCTCAAAGAATTGTATATGAAGTAGAGGTAGAATTTTTTGGGGAGGTAGAAGGTGCTGCTACGGTAAGAAGAATATCTTTCAAAATAGTGTTAAATGTAAAATATATTTTATAAATAGATAAAAATAAAAAGTTATGTGTTATTATAGTTACTGAGCACGCCAGTGTCGTATTTCACCGTTCTTCATTCGATGCAGAATTGATGTAAAGCAAATCAATTGATATAGGGCCAATTCCTTTTAGTGACACAAGTCGACACAAGTGTCGTTCTGTCTTTGTTATTCATTGAATGCCAAGAAGGATAGAACGATGTTTGTGTCGACTTGTGTCGCTAAAAGGAATTGGCCCATAGTGTACCCATACAGCATGGAATATGCAAAAAATGTGCTATAAACAATCTATAAATATTTTAATATTCCACGGGTTATTCAGAATATTCTGTAGAAGTTCTGTAAATATTCCATGAAATTTTGTCTATTTGGAATAACCATAGAATATTCTACAAATATTCTAATAAATGTAGTACATTTAAAAAATGCATAGAATGTACTATAAATATTTTGACAAATATAGAATATTTGGAATATTTACAGAACATTTTGCTAATATTCTTAAACATTTATAGCATGTGCTATGAATATTCTGAGAAACTTTTCTAGAATTGCTATAAATATTTCGATAATAATCTGTGAACATTGCGATGAACATGAAATATTCAGAATATTAATAGAATATTTTTTACATATTAGTAGAATATTTTTAAAATAATCTATAAACATTTTAGGAAAAATATTGAAAACATTCTAACTATTCTAGGAATATTTAAAGAATATTTTGGAACATTATATAAATATTCTGGAAAACATTAATAAAAACTTTTTAGAAATTTTTCTGCAATATTTATAGAATATTTCGTGATTTTCTTGAAGTATCTACAATATGTTATGCATATTTCAAGAATATTTTATGAATATTCTGCAAACGTTTTGCTCATATTCAACCCTAGAACCTCCATAACGATCGAGATAATAAGAAAACAAATATGATAAGTATCTGTCAACGTCAACCGTAGAAATCAACATTAATAAAAATTTTTTGGAATAAATATAATTATTTCAATGGAGTATCTGCACAAGCAGGTATGTATCTATACAGGTAGAAAGTTGCCACTGGTCTCCCGTAAAATTTGATAAAAATTTAGTATCTACGTTCATCGTCGTGATTACTGTAAGCGATTTACCACAGTCTCCCCTCTAACTTCGGACCTACCCATACAGCACAAAATGTTTTTAAAAAATATTTCTGAATATTTCTATAAAAATATTACAAGAAATATTTTAAAATGGTTTTAAGAATATTTTTAAAAAGTTAAAAAACCTTTTGTGATAACATTTTTAAGAATATTTTAAGAATCTTTTAAAAATATTTATAAAAATGTTCTTTTTTATCACCCAGACAATATTTTCTTAAATATTTGAAATATATTTTTAAAATATTAATTTAAATCTATATATTTATTGTTTTATAATCTCGTTCCAAAATATTTAAAAATATTTTAAATTTATTATTGGTTCCATATAATCTTTTTAAAAATATTTTTAAAATATTATGAAATATTCTTAATTAAAAGATGCATAGTAGCGCATTTTTCCATGCTAGTTTGGAACGACGCCGCTAAGCGGCGCATGATGGTAAGACTAACTCGTAAGTAAATTTCAGTTGAGGGCTAATATAAGCAGGTCTCTGGCAAAGCAAGAGTATGACATTCGCAAGATATGTATATTTTTCAAATATCAAGATGTAGGGGAGACCGGGGCTAGACCGTTAGTTTTTTTTCGGTGCCGATTTTTAACAACAAAATAAATAATTGTAGTTAAATGTGGTATACCATTGTAAAGAGTGAACCTTTAGCTACAAAATTTATACAGAAAATTTTTATCTACGTCGCTTTGTTTAACCGGTATAGAGCAAAAACGACAACGGTGCAAAAATTGAAATCTCAAAAATGCCGAGGTTGAACCGCCACCCCCCCGGGATAAATCAGTTTCAGGTTTGATCGCCCATGAAATATTAGATATCTACACTGGATTCGTGTTCAGCATGCATTACTCTTTATAATCAGCATGCATTTATAATCACGTACCTCGAGATTTGGAGAGCAAATATTATTGCAGATATTACAAAATTTCCACGCGCAGAAAATTTCACTTTTCACCACGAAAACACGTTTGCTTCCGTAAAAATCATAACACGGCAGGTAACCTGCCGAAACTCCGTTGGTCACATGGGTACCATAAGCAGCGTTTACAATGTTAATAGCGAGTTCGCACATTATACAGGTTCCGAGATATTTGATTTGGCGGATTTACCCCGTTAGCGGTCTAGCCCCGGTCTCCCCTACCTATATTATTTTACAGATATTAAAAAAATCTTTCAAACATGAAACACACAATTATTGCTGATTGGGTTAAACATATTTTATTTTTTGAAGTAATATTTCTAAAAGATTTTACAAAGATTTTATAAATATTCTCGAATAATCTACAAATGTTTGTAAATATTCCCAAATATATTAAGAAAAATGTCTGTATTCCAAGATTGTTTTAATAAATTCACAAATATTCACAAATATCCTATAATTGTTTTATAAATGTATACAGAATATGCGATACCCCATTTTTAATGTTCCTAAAATAATCTATAAATGTTCAATAAATATATTTTGCATATATAAAAAAATTATGGATTATGCGGAAATATTTATAAAACATTTGTAGATTATTCGAGAATATTTACAGAAATTTCTAAGGACATTCAAAGCGGGACATTACACGTTCTTTGCACATTTATAGATCATTCATAGAAAATTCATGAATATTCTAAAGAATATTTATAGAACATTCATGGAATATTTCATGCTGTATGGGTAGTGAAATAATGATAGTGAAGAAACTAATTAGCACACTAAAACAAATTACATACTATAATCTAAAAAGTTATATTGACCGATAATCTCGATAAAATTGTAAGAACTCTTAATTCTAAGAAAATATAAAAGTGTTTAAAACGGTGATGTTTACAGTAAGTTAGCAATAATATATTAATAATTGATATATCGATATATATATCGCACCATAAAAAAAACAATGTCACAACTCAAAAATTCACAATTTTCGGGAGAGAAGAAAAACAAACAATTCAACTTTTTATTGAATTGTGAGACAACTAACGCAATTGCAATTACGACATTTTGTTATAATAAAACTTATACTGTTTTTTTGAAGACGTCTGCTGTGATTCACTTGTCAATTCACTTATGACACTATTCATCCAGCGATTGCAACTTAATCGGTTTAAAAGAATATAACGATACTTCTGAGGAGAATGTAAAAGTTGGAAAAATATGAAAACATCTATAAAGCAAGTGGTGCTTATATATAGCAACACGTACATTGGAAAGTGTATTTAATAATAATAAATTACTGGCCAATATATCGATATGTAGGGTGAGTGCACCAGTGAATGAACGATTAAGCGCACGGTCAGTTTTGGGAAAGGTTTTCTTTGTACTGGACGGTTATGGACTGACAAAACCAATTCTATTCGACATATTATATCCTAAATATTTGGATTAGATCGTTAAAACGTATTATTCGAACAGAAATATATATAAAAAACCCTATTGAAAGTGAAAATAGCAGTTCCCCCAGTAATTAAACACTCGGACCCAATCAATGAACAGCCCCTGCACCAGTAATTGAACAGACCAATTCAGTGAATGAACACTATCAAATAAAGTAGTTATAGGTATTAACTATATATTTCCTGTACCCCGCAACGAAAATAATTTAATTCTGATAGATATTAGTATTATCAAAAAACATTCTAATTCAAATAACAACATCTCACAGCATTACTAGATAATCGAATTTCATGTCGTTCATTTACTGGAATTACGGATTCCAATGAATGAACGCCGTCGTTTTCATGTCGTTCATTTACGTTCCAGTGAATGAACAGCAAAATCCAGTGAATGAACACTATCAAATAAAGTAGTTATAGGTATTAACTAGATATTTCCTGTACCCCGCAACGAAAATAATTTAATTCTGATAGATATTAGTATTATCAAAAAACATTCTAATTCAAATAACAACATCTCACAGCATTACTAGATAATCGAATTTCATGTCGTTCATTTACTGGATTTACATATTCCAATGAATGAACGGTGCCGTTCATTCACTGGAAAAATCGCGGTTGTCAGAACCAGTAAGTAAACATTGAGTTTGAGAGTATTTTGAGGTTAAATAGGATCATAAAAATTGTGCAAAACGAAGGTTTAAGCATCTTATTGATCAGAGAACACAATATCATGACTTGTTCGACACTTCTTAAGTAAATAATATTACCTATAAGTGAAGAGGGGAAGCGATCATACTTACTATTTTTATCAATTTCACGCGATGGGCCGCACACTCTCGTCGAAAACAATTTATTATATCTCTTCACGAGCGAACTTCACGTATGTGACGAGTGATGCTGCTACATAACGATACATAAATTCCGCTTCAAAAAAGTGCGGAAACCAAAGACTACGCTGACACCTTATTTTTTCGAGAAAAACGTGATACTGTTCATTCACTGGTGACTGTTCATTCACTGGTGCACTCACCCTATAACTGATCGTTTCCTCTAAAATCAAAATGTAACTTATGAGTTTACGCACTACGAAACGAATGAGACACGACAAAACGCGCTACTGAAAATACGCCTGCGCGATTCTTTGTCAGGAGATACATTTAGAAAAGTATTTTTCTTTCCTGAGAAATAAACGTTCAATTACCTTAAATTACATTGATCGCTTACTCGTCGACCTATTCCCAGGTCCCGACGTTGCGAAAATGCGATCAATGTAATTTAAGGTAATTGAACGTTTATTTCTCAGGAAAGAAAAAAACTTTTCTAAATGTATCTCCTGACGAATGTTCCGATCTCACGGTAACATTTTTTTGCATTTTACATCGCATTAAATTGGGCAATTTACATTAAAATTTAAACTAAATAAATAAGGGAATACGCAACTGCAAACTAGTCGAAAGAAGAAAATAGGCGCATCGACCCTTTCGCTGTTACATGCATGTATATGCTCGTGAAAAAATGATCTGTATAAATTCTTTACATATTGGTCTCAATCGGTATCTACTACTTACATTTGGTCTATGGCCTTATCAGCAATCTAAACTCGTTCAATTCCAATTAGTTTTGTTTCTTAGTGTTTTGGCAACATTTATTTTATTTCAGGTACGTGAATAGTTTTAATTCCATGATATGGGACTTTAAGGATGTATGGGTCGTACAGTCCTTGCTAAAAGTTAAACTTTCAATAAAAGAAGACTTTGCATGTATGTCAAACAACTCAAAATTTTTTATATGTTAGAAGGGATTACCGTTAACAGTTTGAGTATGATTTTTTGTTATTTAAATAATTAGTATTGTTTAAACAATTAAAAAATTTTTTTTGTGGCAAAAATTTTGGAACTTAAAATACAATATCAATAATGTATGTTTTACATATAAAAAAAGTTTAAGAAATATCTTAATGGTTTATTTATATTTTATTTATATTTACAGCAAAGTGTCGATTCTCTATAAGAGATAATGTTAATTTTATCAACTTTAAACTTAAATAACTCTTAAATAACTTCAAAATTTTACAGAGTATTTTTAATTTAATTTAGAAACAATTTACAGCACTTTCTGAATATATTTGAAATACCCCCAATACATCTTTAATTACAATAACTTTTAAACCAGTAAGAGAATTGTGCTGAAATTTTACACAGATACTTAGACGTAATAATAGAACAATCTATAAAATTTTTAGATTTTTGGTAATGCTTTGAGATGTCACCCATACATCCTTAATTACAAAATACAAAAAGTTATTTTTAGCAATTGACTTTGCAATTTCACATATTAAAACCATTATATCACTCAAACTCAATGTTGTGTATATTACACATCAATATTAATATTATAATACGCACGCGCATGTGTGTATTACAGAAAAAAACAAAATTTATAATTTTATACTTTGATTATTTAAATAGATTTCTAATTTAAATTATTACATATTGAAAAACAATCAATTAATGACTTGGGGTCTTTTTCTAATTGCATAAGAAAATAGTAATTTTAATGGAAATTTCGGTAAATAAAAAATATCTTTTTGCAGCTCACAACGTTTCTGACTTCACAATGTACTCCGGATCTTCTTATCAATGTTCTTTCTTCCGCATTATTTTCTATTACTTTCGTGATTAAATACATTTTATTTAGTATTAACTTTGAAGTCGTAAGTAAAACATACAAGGTGACGATTGGAAATTGCTAAAATTAAATAGATGTAATTTTGAGTAAACAGAATAAAATAAATCAAATACATTATATTATAAAAGTATTCATTTTCACACAATACAATATATACTTATGTATACATATATGCATATGTATATGCGTGTAGGGGAAACCGGGGCGAAGTCAACTCCGGGGCGGAGTCGTTTTTGCAATTATCTCGAAATCTGTATGTTGTGTGAACTCGCCATTGATACTGTAAACGCGGCTTATGGTGCCCACGTGACCAACGGAGTTTAGTGAGGTTACGTGCCATGTTATGATTCTTATCGAAGCAAACATGTTTTCGCAGGTCAAAAGTAAAATTTCTTCCGCGTCGAAAGTTTGTAATATCTTAAGTATTATTGTCTCTCCGAATCTCAAAGTAAGTGATTCTAAAGAGTAATGCATGCTGTGAACACGAATTTAGTGCAGTTTTTTTATTTTCATTGATTTCTATTATTTTATAAGCGACCAAACCTAAAACTTGTGTTCGGGGCGAAGTCGTGATCAAGCTAAAACGAAGTCAAGAAAGCTTATGTGCTGCGTATGCTCGGAGATAATAGAAAACAGAGCCGATAAAAAACAGTGCATTTCGTGCAGGCGTAAGGCACACAACGACTGCGTGCGCTCGTCAAACTCTGTTTTTACATACTTTAACTGTTAGCGAAAAAGAAAATTGATTTTCTTGAAATTATTTTCCGCTTTCCATTTTTCTATTAAAAAGCAATGAATAAAGTGTATTCTATTAATTTTTATGATCAAAATTATGTATCTTTATTCAAAATCCAGTCCGAGAATGAAGACACGACTCCGCTCCGGGAATTTTGACTTTTCGATTTTTGCACCTTTGTCGTTTTTACTCTATACCGGTTGAACAAAGCGACGTAGACCAAAAATGCCTATATAAATTTTGTAGCCAAGAGTTCACTCTTTACAATGATATACTATATTTCACTAAAATGATTTATTTTGTTGTTAAAAATCGGCACCGAAAAAATACAGCCGACTTTGCCCCGGTCTCCCCTATACGTATACACTTCACTTCACTTCTTCTAGTAATAATAATAATATTTATAATTATTTTTATTAATATTTATATTATTTAATATTATTATTAATAATTTTATCTATTATTATTAATATTTATTATTAATGATCAATTATTTAATTAAACTATTTAATTATTTAATTAAATTATTTATTAGAATTAAATGTTTTCCGTATAAGATTTATAATTTGTTAATATTAGTCCTATTGCCATAATGTACGATGTAGCCGTAATACACACGTACAGGAAATGACAAATTAAAATCAGCTTTGCAGTAAAAATCAATATCACCTGACTTGAGAAAATCAATGAGAGATGACAAATCAATACCAGTGTAGGTGTAGGTGTAGTTACTGGACTGAGCGAGCAAGTTTTACGTGATATCATTGGAAAACTTTCATCGCTCGTAACTCAAAAACTATTGCAGCCTCAAAATTTTTGAATTAGAATTTTTTACTCTATTTTACCTTTAGAACACAATAATAAAGTATTATATGATTGTGAGATACCCTGATATATATACATGTATATTTGTAAGAATAAATATGTATATTAATTATGTATAAGAATGGCCAACAAATCGACTGATTGCATAGCTCAAAAATTTATTCAAAATAATTATTTGAACTGACACAATAATCGAAACGCTCTTCCAAACTTTTAAACTTAAATAAACGCTATCTAACATTAATAACTATAACTATGCTTTCGCTATCTTAAAACTTCATGATTATATGCATATCGCTGAATCCTGCAATCAACCAGATTCTTTTTTATTTTTTATAATGTCTTTTTATATATTTAAAAATAAAAACTCTCACACTACATGAGACATATGATGCGCACTTGCGCAAATAATGGGATTCCAGAGTTTCAATTTATTCCATTCTGTTTACTCATTACAAAAATAATAACTATTTAGTTTCAGCAATTTCTCGACTAACATCCTGTATATTATGTATTATATTCACGTGTGTATGTGAATAAATATTTCCGCGAGATAAAATTTTTAATATATATAAATTAAATACGATAATATTTTTCCAACATGATAAAAAAAAGAGCATGCAATATTATTAAAACAACAGATAAAGTGTTTGCTGGAGCAACTGCAGCATATTTGTAACGAACTAACTGATAAACATGAAATCAACATCATGAAACAGTACGCCAGCGGTGCAAAACGTTACACGGCTATATTTACATGTAAGATAACTGATTTCGATTTCAGTTAAACGCGAATTGTTTGTTATATTTGGAGACTTAACCAGCGATTTTATAATGGATTTTCCTAGGATTTCGAAAGAATTTATTTTTAAACATTTTTCAGTGTCTGCTATATTGCTCGTATTTGCTTTATTATTATATCCAATTTGGCCGCGCATTTTTGACATCTTACTGCCTATGAATGAAACTCGACCACATATTTCACCACTGTTTGTAACAGAATACTTTGTCGACCAAGAAAAGTATTTCTATTTGATTAGCTTGCATACAAACACGGCCTTTACCATAGGGGTTGGTGTAATGTTAGCGACAGGAACAATGTTCATAGTTTATCAAAAGCATGCGTGCGGAATGTTTCGAATTGCCAGGTAAAAATATAAATATAAAATCAAATATAAGAAAACTCTATCGTAAATTTGAAGAGACCATATAGTTATGGAAAATAAATCACTTGCAGTTATCGCGTTAAACAAGCAATAACAATTGAAATTCTGCAAAAAAACAGCTTGAAGAATGAGAATTTAATTTATAAGGGATTAATTTATGCCGTGGATATGCATCGCAAAGCTATGAAGTTGGTATTCATACAACAGTAATTATACAACATTTATAATAATCGATAATATCGCGTATAGAATAATGTTTTCTTTCTTTTGAAGATTCTCCGAATCGATAATATCCAGATTTAAAGTAATGTTCTCCTTGTTGATAATAGTCGGGGTGATTTGCGCGAGTCTGAATTTTTTTCGGGTACGTATCGCCTTCTTTTAATAATATATTTAATAACAGTAAGGAGACCAATTATTATCAAATTTCCATCAAGAGTTCTAATTCATTATTATTTTGTTTAACGTTATTAATTTAGTTTTACGACAATCATTAAGATGCACTTGTACTTTAGATTTTTCAGATGGTATCCCTTAGCTGTGACGTTAAAGAACTTTCGTTACGATTAATATTTTTCATCATCCATTTTTGTTACATGTTTGCAGCAAACTATCTCGCACAGGAAATTACGAATCACAATAATGATGTATTTACCACCGTGTAAGGATAATATTTATGTAATATAATTACATGCGCATTTATATCGATCAATGCAAAAAAACACAGTTAAGGCCTCTGTTCACTCACTGCAGCCATCTTGAATTGATGACATCAAAAGCGAGAAAAATAGGTGTATCATGAAAATTCTTACGACGTATATTAAAATAAAAATGTTTTTCAATAAGATAGCGTTTGTAATCGATAGAATATACCACAAACTCCCCTTTTGTTAGCGAAATCTACATGTCGAATTGAATTGTACTTAATTAAGGACGAAAACAAGCCATCCTTAGCCGATAGCTGCCAAATTGAAATAAATATTTACTTTCACATATTATAAACAGGAGTCTTTGGTACCTATTCTATAACACTACGACAATTATTTTATATCCACTTTTAAAAAAGGCGTGTTAACTGAGTGAATTTCGTTTGTATCGAAAAATTGAAGCCTCTTTTCCGCGATGCCGATTGGTTATCTCGATGCGCTTACTTCATTTGCAGCTGTCATTGTATATTTTGACAGTTGTGTGTATCAAGGGTTAATAGTGTAATAGTAATAGCATAATGTTAAAGCTAAATGGCGCGCGCGAAGCGCGCGCGTCTGTAATGTCTAGTCCTTTCTAAAAAAAGGCATGTTAAGTCGATAGTCGAATTTATTGTTGCCGCTTTTCCGCGATGCTGATTGGTTTTCTCGCTGCGCTTACTTCATTTGCAGCTGTCATCGTATATTTTGACAGTTGTGTGTATCAAGAAATTAATAGTGTAATAGTAATAGCATAATGTTAAAGCTAAATAGCGCGCGCGAAGCGCGCGTCTGTGGTGCTAGTAAATATAAAAACACTGCACTAAAACGAAAAATAACGTTGTACGTCGAAAGAATAGTTTAGCTTTACGCTTTTCAGTTCACAATTTTGCAACGTGTAACACTGTTTGTACTGTCAACGTAGACTAGGCAATTAAGCCAGTAGGAGTCTTAACGTGTATCAAATTTATTGGCAGATTTCTTTTATATTTCTCAATCATTAATTATTTTATCATAATGTAGATACAATGTCCAGTGGTACGTTACTCCGTTGCAAATTCAAAAAATGATCCTGTTCCTCTTGCAAAGAGGTACCAAGGCGTTCACTATGAATATTGCTGGACTATTCGTGGGATCGTTAGAAGGTGCTGCTACGGTAAGAAAAATATCTTTCAAAATAGCAGTGTTAAATGTAAAATATATTTTATAGATACATAAAAATAAAAAGTTACGTGTTATTATAGTTACTGAGCACGGCAGTGTCGTATTTCACCGTTCTTCATTCGATGCAGAATTGATGTAAAGCAAATCAATTGATATAGTGTAGTGAAATAATGATAGTTAAGAGAACCTAATTAGCACACTAAAACAAATTACATACTATAATCTAAAAAGTTGTATTGACCGATAATCTCGATAAAATTGTAAGAACTCTTAATTCTAAGAAAATATAAAAGTGTGTAAAACGGTGATGTTTACAGTAAGTTAGCAATAATATATTAATAATTGATATATCAATATATATATCGCACCATAAAAAAAACAATGTCACAACTCAAAAATTCACAATTTTCGGGAGAGAGGAAAAACAAACAATTCAACTTTTTATTGAATTGTGAGACAACTAACGCAATTGCAATTACGACATTTTGTTATAATGAAACTTATACTGTTTTTTTGAAGACGTCTGCTGTGATTCACTTGTCAATTCACTTATGACACTATTCATCCAGCGATTGCAACTTAATCCGTTTAAAAGAATAACGATACTTCTGCTCCCGTGCAGCGAATTTTGCATATAGATTTGTAACACTATTATAACATGTATAGGGAACACCTTAGGCATACTTTTTATGGCATACTTAACTCAAAATCGAAATTTTTTGAGTTGTGACAGTATTCTTTTTGGGGTGCGATATGTAAGACTAAGCGATTACCATTTCTCTAAATGGTTTAACATAACTTATGAGAGCACGCATCATGCAACGAAGAGACATATATGTTATTGCGTTACTGAAAATTGGCGAAATGCTTGTGCGGCTCTCTGTCAGGGAATACGCAAGTATATTTCTATGAGAAATGAACATCCGTTCAATTGCCCATATTATATTGATCGCTTAATCGCCGACCTCTTCTCCAGTAAAATTGTTCAATTGCTATAATGTTCCAATTTCAGAGTAATATTTTTCGCTAATTTTTGCTACGCTTATGCTAGATTAGATAATTTATGATGCAATTTATAAGAAAGTAGTAAGTTATAAAGTATTCAATAAAAGGAGAAAAATGTGACATTAAAAAAAGCAAAATTTATATAATAATTTTTTTTAAATGCTCTTAGTATTCTGCATGTGCTGTTTATTTATCGTTATTTTATTGCCAATTTTGATGCCAGTTCTTGATATTGCTTTGCATATAAATGGATCTCAGCCACGTCGAGTACTGCATTTCATGACTGAATATTTTATCGATCAAGAAAAATATTTCTACATAATTTTGTTACATTCAAATGCAGTCATATGTATAGGAGCAACTACAGTGGCAGCAACAGGGACATTACTCAGAGGATATCTCATATACGCTTGCGGATTGTTTAAAATTGCCAGGTAAAAAACAAATCTACGAAAAAATACAAAAGTTATATAGTTGAAAATAAAACTTATTTTGCATCAAATGCCTCCGTACAAACAAATTACTGAGAACTATGTATTTATAGCCTAAAATTAATTTATAGTTATCGTATCGAGCAAGCGATGACGATAAAAATGCTCGAAAATATCAGTAGGGGGAAGTGGGGATCATTGATACAGCGGGAACATTGATACAGTCATCATATCTCTGCATGAGAAACATCTAAGAAGGTCACGTATCCATGCATATATGGCGTTATGATACACGAATAACCTAACCAAATTTCGTACGCGAGCAGTAGCCACTTGATGAATGACAGGTATAAACGTGTTTTGCGTACTCTCAGGTAAATATTTTCAAAAGTCTTTGAAGCGTGATTTTTCACATTAATCTGATTAATACTAAATAAATATTTCGTCAAAAGTAAGAAACAGTATATCTCTTACTAATTTGTCGAAAATATTGACATGACTTTGTATTATTTTCGGCTGAGAATATATTTTATTATGTATGACGCTGTGGGGCAGATTCGTACACTGACTCGTGGAGCACTTTGATACATATCAATATGTATCTATGTAGTTTATAGTATTAAGTAAGATATTTTTATTTTATTTTTATTTTTTTTATTAAGACGAAAATGGTAAGAACGTACCAAAAAAAGACCGAAGGGTCTATATTGATGAAGATGCCGTAAAATTGTTAATTCCGTATAAATAAATATCTCTATATCTTTATATACAATAAACATAGCTTGTTTTAATAATAATCCAATTTATTTCTGAATAATATTAATATAGATCATTGAGAATCAGTGCCCCATGCTCGTATCATTGTACCCCGCATATGAGGCACATTGATACGAATTTCATTTTTTACAAAAAATGTTATAACATTTCTTATTATTAACCTACAGCAAAAAGGCAATCAAAACACGTAAGTAGAAGGACAAGCCTTTAAATTTAACCTATTACATTTATCTTAATCTATCTGCAAAGTTATTTATTTAACTCTTGAAAAAAATTGTATCAATGATCCCCACTTCCCCCCACAAAAAACGAGATTATGATTTACAAGGAAATAATTTGTGCCGTTGACATTCAAAGCAAAGCTTTAAAGTTGGTGTTCATACATGATATTATTTACATAGTATTTGTCATAATATTTTACTTTTTTAAGGTATTCTCAATTTTTATTATCCAGCTTTAAGGAATCCTTCTTCTTCTTAATAGTGATTAATGTAATTTCTTTGAGTCTCAATCTTTTTGCAGTGAGTTTTTTCTCACATTTTTAAACATATTATTCAATGACTTCTGTAAATTATCTCATAATATTTAAAGACTTTGCAGATAAAGAATAATATAATCAATAATTACAAAAGTAATTGAAAACAAGTGTTAATTTATTTTTAATCAATCAAAATTTTTGAGAAAAGAGAAAAAAATTATGGATATTATTTTTTGTATTATTTATTTGTAATTTTATAATAACTTATATTTGCATATAAAATAAATAATTATTAAATATAATTAGAACATTGATTATAACCATAATATTTCAGATTTTTCAGAGTGTGTCGCTCGGATCAAACAAAGAGGAATTCCTATTTCATCTTTTGATGGTGTCGGTCATTCTTTTATATATGGAGGGGTTAAAGCCATAGTGGTGTAAGTCACTTTTTTTTACCTATCGAGTTAAGTTCATAGATGCAGTCTACACATGCAGATATGTTGAAAAAAGAAGAAAAAAAAAGTGGTCAAAAAAATTGACTTACACCACTATGGCTTTAACCCCTCCATATGTTCTTAGCTAACTATACCGGACAAGAAGTTATGGATCACAGTAACTACATATATGTTGCAGCGTAAGAAATTGCTTTATATAATGTCCATATAATTATATATCATTAATTGTGTCGTACGTATTTGAGTAGTGAAATCAAATATTAATAATGAGTAATTATACAAATATTAGATTTATTACGATAATTAACCTCCTCAATTATTTGAGGGGGAGGGAAGAGTTTTATTGACTCTTCATTGGCCGCCTTAAACGGTTCTAGGAAGAAATCTCCCCGGAAAAATCCTCCCCGGAAACAAGTTCCCGGGAAAATCTCCCCGGAAAGAATCTCCCCCGGAAAAAATCTCCTACGGAAAAAATCTCTCCCGGAAAAAAACTCCCCCGGAAAAAATCTCCCCCGGAAATAATCTCCCCCCGATAAAATATCCCCCGGAAAAAATCCAGCACTACTGTATTTCAAATTGAGACGGCATTTTGAAGGGCCGTTACACTAGACTGTGCGACTTTATTTGGTGCTTGTATATGTTATTATTCGGAACCGTCAACTGATTGTGCTGTGTTTACTCATCGTCAGCAATATCACCTCGATTAACAGTAATCAGTCTGTTGTAAGTACTGGTAGCGATATTATCGTGCACCATGCCGCTCAAATTTGTAAAAAGCAACAAGGGAAAGAATCAGCTGATTGCTGATGGTGAATTGTATTACAAGCATGGGGAGGGGTCTAATGGAAAAGTTATTTGGCGGTGTGTGCAGTATAAAACCGGGTGTCGTGGGATTTGTCACACGTCGTCGGTGTTACGCGATGGTACGTAAATTAATGTACTTAACAGCAGTATCGGAAATTTTTCATTACTCTTTTACTTTTGCTTATTATAGGCATCATTTTGCATCAAACTGAGCACACAACTCACGCTCCTAACGCTGCAGCAGTTGAGACAAAGCGCGTTGTTGCAAAATTACGGAAGAAAGCGGTGACAAGCAAGGAAGCATCATCGTCATTAGTGGCGTCTGTGCTGGGTACGGTGTCGTCTCCTGTTGCTGCACAATTACCGAGTGCTGAGTCATTGAGTCGGACTGTCCGAGGAATCCGTCAAAGGAACAATCCTTTACCGCCTAATCCCAGGAAGAACACACTGTATGAAATACCAGAACACTTTCAACAGACATTGAAGAGCGTGAAATTCTTGTTATTCGACTCTGAGGATATTAACAACAGACTGCTTATATTTGCTACGGAGGATAATCTGCAGGTGTTGCGAGGATGTGACACATAGTATTGTGATGGTACTTTTAAAGTAGTGCCTGAAATATTCGACCAACTGTACACCGTACATGGGGAGGTGAATGGCAAGGTTGTGCCTCTTGTATATGCGTTATGCCCTAATCGACGCAAGAGAACATATCAAACTCTGTTGCGGGTTCTAAAAGATGCTATTCCCGGGGTGGCCCCAAAAAATGTAATGTCGGATTTTGAGATGGCATTTTTAAAAGCCGTTACACTAGAATTTCCCGAATGTGAACTCAAGGGGTGTTTATTCCATTTCGGTCAAGCACTTTGGCGTAGTATACAAGATCACGACCTTGCGCCATTGTACCGCGAGAGCAGCCGCGTGGCTCGTAATTTACGAATGTTATTCGCATTGGCATTCGTTCCTTTCTGCGATGTACATTACGCGTACGATGCTTTGCTACAGTCGAAATTTTTCACTGATAATGAGAAGGATTTGAGAGGTTTCCTCGATTATTTTGAGCACACTTGGGTTGGCGTGTTAGGTCGTCGTAAAGTACGACGCGGCGCAATGTTTGATGTTTCTTTGTGGAACCACTACTCCTCAGTGATGGTGGCTGTTGCTCGTACCAACAATGCAGTGGAAGGATGGCACCATGCACTAAATCGGAGAGCAAATGGTTCGCATCTCGTACTGTGGAAAATGATCGAGTTGCTTCAGGCAGAGCAGGGTCTCGTCGAGGCTCACATTGCGCGCGCGAATGCTCACGCTCCTGCGAATAATAGAAACAAGCGCTACAAAGACAACGATGCGCGATTGAAGAGTCTCGTTGCAGCATACAACCGACAGGATGTGTTACAATATTTGAAAAATGTCGCTGCCAATCTGTCGTTATAAAAATGTGTTATGATTTATGTGTTATTTATCTTTGTTGTTAGTTACGCCGATTGTATTATGTTAATTGCGCTTTGTTGAATGCGTTTAAATTCCTGAGGAATGTTGCTGTCAATCTTTCGTTGTTTTAAATTATCATGAGTTATGTATTTATTGTCTTTGTTTTTAGTCACGGCCCTGCGGGGGGCTCCACTATCATTAAACTATACACATAGTGTGCCTTGCAAAGTACGTGCGTGGGCTTTTCACACGTGGAAAGTTGTAAACCCATGTGGCACCTCGGTTTTTGCTGGGCACCGAAAATGTTTCCGGGGGAGATTTTTTCCGGGGGAGATTTTTGCCGGGGGAGATTTTTTCCGGGGGAGATTTTTTCCGGGGAAGATATTTTCCGAGGGAGATTTTTTCCGGGGGAGATTTTTTGATGGGGAGATTTTTTCCGGAGAGATTTTTTCCGGGAACTGATTTCCGGGAGATTTTTTCCGGGGAACAAAACGTCGGTTACGCCTTAAACGAACATATTTGACAGCATCTCATTGCGCGACGTTGTAACTCTAATTTCGCATAGGATACGTATTTATACATTTGCAGTAATAAGAGTGATAATTTGAAAAAACACATGTTTGGATGCATGTTTCAAATTTCAGCTTACTTTTGTGGTCAATCTCTCTCTCTCTCTCTCTCTCTCTCTCCCTCTCTCTCTCTCTCTCTCTCTCTCTCTCTCTCTCTCTCTCTCTCTCTCGGTGTGTGCAATTAAAACTAACGATAATTAAAATATCAGCAAGTGTTTAGGCATTATATAGTTGATTATTTTGTTAGTAAGCGAAATTCTTCTCATTTGTTGTCATCATTTTATAGATACAATGTTCGATGGTATGTAGTCCCCGTGCACACACAAAAGTTGATACTCTTTATATTACGAAAAAGCAGCAAAGCCTTTGCTTTAAATGTCGGCCAGATATTCGTGGCATCTTTAGAATGTTTCGCCATGGTAATAATAATTAGATTCATACCAGTATTTTAAAAATGACTATTCACCCTTCCACTGATAATGTAAAAAGACATATTTTATTACAGTTATTAAAAGCATCGATGTCTTATTTCACCTTCATGTATTCTATGCAACAATGATATTAAAGTATATTATCTAATAAAAATCGACTATAAATCTTTATAATTTACAGAATAAAATGTGATTTAAGTAAAGCTTGCACAAATTAAATGTTTTAAGGTAATTAATTTTTTTCTTAGATAATATTCTCTGTAATATTATTTGCGCGAAAGAAAATCGTTAGTTAAATAAAAATATCGGGGTACTTTAAATTATAAAAACTACAGAATTTAAAAATGACAATGTTGTGTATAATATAAATGCGTCATTATTCAAGTTTTGTTTAATTGTTGTTACGAAATAAGTTCCTTTTTGTAAATACAATAAATTTTTTGGCTAATTTAACTATTAAATTACATCGAAAATTATCATTATAGTTTCATTCTCATATAAAACGTAATAAACGTAAACATTATTTAATTTCGAATACTATTTAATATGATATATGTTCAATATCTAATTATTTCATATAAAAGAGTTTCTCACAAATTAATTCATATTTGCACAATAATTAACTTGAGAACAATATTTGTAAAAAAAATGTAAAGAAAATATTAATTACTATATCTACAGGTGGCAAAAGTTTATATTTATAAAATTATAACTTTGTTCACAAGTAATGTTACAGAAATAATATCAAGGGACACGGTAGTGTCTCGCGCCAAGTATGCTCACAGCGAGTTCGCCCAGTGTAGCTTTACGCGAGCCCAAGAGTTGCGAGTACCCGAGATTATCGGATCTCAATAACGGCTAAGGGCCAATTTCTTCACCGTTGGATAACTCTATTTTTCGGTTAATCTCACTCTTCATTTCTTTCTAACTGCCCCTTTAGAAAGAGATGAAGAGTGCGGTTAACCGAAGGATAGAGTTATCCGACGGTGAAGAAATTGGCTATAAATCGATTAAGTTCTAAGTAAAAGCTCAATCGATAGCTTGGGTTCGATTTATATAAGGAAAGTGTTTTTATTTTTCCTCTACGTATCCTACGAACGGTGATATTGCGATATGAAGTCCGAAATGTAAATATAAAATATATCGTACAGATATAAGGCATGTTGAACACATATGGATGTAAGATTTTGGGAAATAAAATTTAGAAAACACACAAACGTACACAAAATAGAGATATTTTCACTGAAAGTTTCATATTTACCAACAATGTATATTGATAATCATTACGTCGAGGTATCGAGCTAAGATTCTTCTTCAAGAATCAAACGTCAACTTAAGACAGCGCACACACTAGAAAGAAGAACGTTAAAATAAAATATATTACGCTGGAAGGGGTCGAACCGCACTTGCACAGTCAACTGTCGCACAAGTCCCTCAACAAAACACTTGCTGATGGAAACATCTGTTACTTTATTGTCACATAAAAATCGATCACTTAACTGTGCATCCCTTCTAGAATAAAAATGTAAATGGCCAATTATGTTGATCTCACGGCGGTGTTTCGTTCACTATGCACTGCATGTCAATAAAATTAGGCAACTCAGCTGAATATTTAAATAAAAAAAGAAACAAAACTATAGAATATTCAATCAGCAAACAAAAGTAAGAAAACACCATTTAGGAAATACAAATATACTCGAATCAAAGATATTTTCAAGAAAGAATTATATGTAACATTTATCAGCAATATATATTGACAACCGTTACGTCGACATTTCAAGTGTGCAAGTTGTACCATTGCGAAGACATAACCGTAACTCAAGACAACACGCACTAGAATGAGGAACGTTACAGTATAACGCGCTGGAAGGGGTGGAATCGCATCTGCGCAGTCCGCTGTCACGCAAGCCTCTTCACGAAGTGAATTTCTTTATGGGAAATAAACATCTGTTATTATTATTACGTTGCTGCCATACTCAAATCAATCGATTGCACCACACACTCCTCTCTTAAAAAAAAGGTGTAAATAGCCATTAAAATTGTTTTATAAGGTACTTTGATCACACGGTGGTATATCGTCATATTTTGCGTGTACATTAAATTAGACAATTTGTGTTAAATTAAAATTAAAAAAAAGGAAACAAGAAAATTCAACCGACAAGTAAACAAAAAACAAGCGAATCAATTTCTTTTCCGTCAATTGCATTTCAATGCTCAATGAAGAAATGATCTGTATCGACTGTTTGCATATCAGACTCAATCGGCTTCTATTACTTGTAGTTGGTTTATGGCCTTATCAGCAATCTAAATTCGTCCGACTTCAATTAATTTTACTTTTTGGAATTTTGGCAACTTTCATTATATTTCAGGTACATTGTAATTTTTAATTAATAAGATATTAAGTTTCAATATGTAGCAATCTTTTACATTACAAACAGATATTGACAGATAAACAGACAATAGTGCAATTATAATATTATTGTTGCGATCGTTCTGTTTACAGCAATTTGCTTTATAGTTAAAATCATCGAATATTATATATATATATATATATATATATATATATATATATATAATATCGGTGATTTACGAAAAGCAATTTTCTAATCCAACAAAAAATAGTAATTTTAATAAAATTCGTAAAAAAATATTTTTTGCAGTTTATGATATTATTGACTTTAAAGTGTACATTGGATTTACTTATCAGGGTTCTCTCTTTTGGGGGATAATGTTATTTCCGGGGCCCCTCAATTTGATAGGTGTATTTGATAGATCTTTCGCTGAGAAAAAGAATGCCGCAAACTACCCGCGGAAAAGAGTTAAATATGTTTTAAATATGGTTTATATTAGTCATTTATATGAACAAAATTAAACTCAAATAAAAACCAAATATTGAATATAAAAGTAATTAAATTTAAATATGTTCCAAATTTGGATCGAAATTAAATTTAAATAAGATCTTGCTATTGGATTTAACTTATCCAGGCGCATATATGGATCATATTAATATTTAATAAGCATCTAACCATCCTGAGTTCAAATTTTATTTGTATTTGAAACAAATAAAATTTTAATTAACACCCAAATTAAATTTTTATTTAATTGAAAGTGTTCCCATTGACCCATCATATATTCATATTTAATCAAAAATTGTGATTCATAAGATTCTAATAAACCTGCGAGTTATGTTAGTCTTGCGTTGTAGTCTGTTAGGTTATAGGTTTATTATTGAATTTTGTCATTATCAACCACAAATCTGCATGTTTAATTATGTTAATTATTTTATACTGTCTACATCGTACATATATTTTATAATTTCAGTTTTAGTTATGTAGGTCATTGGCTTCCCACATAGCATGCATATCAAAAAGACGTCCAGAAGATATCCCGAAGATATATTTAGGAGATAGGATATCTTCTCGGGATATCTTCGGGACGTCTTTTTGATATGCATGCTATGTGGGTTTTTAATCATTTTAAATATATATGTATCGAAAAACAGGCAAATTATGTATTTTCTGTTAAGACATGGATATTTCATCATTTCGATATCGATTCAAAGCTATTTTGATTTGCCTGTCAAATATATAATAACATTGCCATTATATAGAATGCAATATGAATAAAAAATTATATTGTATTGGCAGACATGGATAATGTAAATATTTTATAATTTGAGCATTATAATAATTGCGTTACAATATTAATTTTTTTAGGCTTCCATTTCCATTAAATAGTTACTTTATAACTGTAAAAGTCACAACAAAATTCCTATTTGTAATTTGACAATTTTGAAAATTAAAATATTATATAATAGGTACATTTTCAGTACTACATCCGCTCATTTATTAAACAAAAAGTTAAATTAAGCAACTAATTAAATTATTAATATTAAATATTAATACAATAAGATATTTGTATTTACATTTATCAAAATAAAAAATAAGTTCAATTATGAAAATAAATATTAATAATTGGACTTATTAAAAATTAAATAATTTGTTCAGATATTGCGCTCGAATTCTTTTCGCGTTTTACAACGCCCGATCGTTTCACATTAGATGGCGCGACGCGCGAGTCGCCACTCTCAAAGAGCCCCCGCCTCCTTCCTCACTCGTTAGGTGTCATGGCCGCACTTGCTTGCGTTTCTTCGAACGTGTCGAGTCCGTTATTTCTTTCTTGACGGATTGATCGTTGCGGCGCGTGTTCTGGAGACTAACCGAGTGAGAGTCGGATCACAAGGGAGAGCTCACCGCCAGGAAAGGGAGAGCTGCGACAGCTAGCGTCCGAGAGGGAGGATCGAGGCGAGGAATCCGGTTCAGCGAGCGGAGTCCTTAAGGAGGTTGGTTAGTTCTCGGTGCGAGGCAGGCGGCGCGGCAGGGGGAAAGCATATAGGTTAGATTTTCGTCGCGTGAAATAAACGAATTATAGCAAATAAATATGTGGAATGCATTTAATTGCTGTTTCTTAAGGTTTAAAAAGAGTTGTTTGTACAATTGAAACCCAAATACGTTATTATCCACATTGAAATGTGGAAATAATAAATGTGGTCCTGTTTTTTTATTTTTACAATTTCTTGATAACTATAAAGACGAATCATTTCAGTCTTCGAGAAAGTTTTTCCTAAATATGTAAAGAGTTATTTGCACCTATTTTCACTAAATTCTTATCATTTTAATATGCTTTCGAGAGTTACATTACAGGTTAGGTAACATTTTTGCTGTGTCGCCCGTGTATAAGAGAGAGACAAGAGTATAACTTCAATAATTAATTACTCGACAACCATGCAGACGATTATCTTCAACTTTGGCATATATGGACGACAGATTCCCATAGACGAATATTCTCCATTGAACTAATTCTTATCAAATTGATTTGACTAACCACCCTCCTTAAGAGATTCTCATTGGGACGCCATATTTGTTACTTTCATTTGAGGGTTCATATTTTTAGGGTTTATACCGTCATTTTTTAAGGATTAATCATTAATTGAAGGTTAACTATCACTTGAAGGTTAACCATCATCCGAAGAAAAACTCTTAAAGTTGGGTGTGATTTCGGACCGCCAATTGAAGATTAACCTTCAAATGATGGTTAACCTTCAATTGGTCCGAAATCACACCCAACTTTAAGAGTTTTTCTATGGTGTTTTTTTAACGGTTAACACCAAAAGTTGAGTGTATTTTTCCATAAGGGTTCAGTTTGATTAAGTATATAAAAAATGTCTCTATTTTTATTCTTTTGAGCTAGCAAATTGTATTCTTGGTTTTTATGGTGATTAATATTTTGTGCAACTGCATCAATCTTTTTGTTGCTAGCGATTAATATTTGTTTTTATGTATTCGATTACTGCGCAAGTGTTGCGCATTTCGTTAATTTTATCAGAAGTTTACTTATCTTCTTTTTGTACCACTGGATTTAAAGCAAACCAATATAAACACAATAATTGTAATTTATAAACGTTTTTTTTTATCTTATAACTCATTCTCTGTTGATACCATATTCTCTAATCCCATTATTATCCTAATTAGCAGACAATGTTTTTTAAACGTTTGAAAAATATTTGAAAATCAGTTTTAAACACATATTACAAAACGTTTGAAAAACATTGCCTGTTGATTGAAACCGCAAAATTTCGGCAAGCTACAACAGGGGCTGGATTTTTGAATTTATTCGCAAGAGAAAGGTATGCGCAAATTCTACTCTTACAGAAAAGTTGCAAGTTGATCGCATGGCTTTTAGTTAATCAACTTGCAACTTTTTTATAAGAGCAGAATTTCCGCATACGTTTTTCTTGCGAATAAATTCAAGGATCCAGCCCCAGGTGCGCGCGCGCTGTGCCTTAAAAGCCTCATTAAGAACGTATAAAGGTCTTATTTGAATTTAATTAAATTTAAATTAGATTTAGAACTTATTAAGAACATATAAAGGTCTTATTTGAATTCAACATATTAAGAACATATAAAAGTTTTATTTGAATTTAATGAAATTTGAATAAAATGTACAACTTATTAATTTCATAAATGGTTTCAATAAGATTAATATTTAAATTGAATATATTAGCTAATTAAATCCTTATTAAGCCAAATTAAATACGAATATTTTGATGATGAAATGATACTGTAAGAAGTACGTATATATACTTTGTATACTACGAAACATACGTACGAGTATACACGTCGATTAAGAATATACGACATGTATTCATATGTTCGAGATTTTTAATCGAAATGTATATCGGCATTTCTTCTTATATTCTTAATTAAGTTTTATATATAGAACAAATATGAGCCATATTAATGCAGTTATTCAGCATTAATTTAAATCAAATAAAATTTAAATGGAGACTTTATTAAGGTCCATATAAAGTTCATATTTAACTGTTTTCCGCGGGTACAATGCGCTACGATGCATAGTTTTTGAGATATCGATTTTTAAATGTATAATAATAGCAATATTGTTGTATGGTATTATATATGGGGTTTTTTTTGCAATTTACCACGTGTGGAAAGTTCACGCATGTACTTTCAAGTACATGCAAGTACTTTCAAGTACTTTCAAGTACATGCGTGAACTTTCCACACGTGGTAAATTGCAAACCCCATATATAATACCATACACATACAACAATATTGCACCTTATAAAACAATTTTACTGGCTATTTACACCTTTTTTTTAAGAGAGGAGTGTGTGGTGCAATCGATTGATTTGAGTATGGCAGCAACGTAATAATAATAACAGATGTTTATTTCCCATAAAGAAATTCACTTCGTGAAGAGGCTTGCGTGACAGCGGACTGCGCAGATGCGATTCCACCCCTTCCAGCGCGTTATACTGTAACGTTCCTCATTCTAGTGCGTGTTGTCTTGAGTTACGGTTATGTCTTCGCAATGGTACAACTTGCACACTTGAAATGTCGACGTAACGGTTGTCAATATATATTGCTGATAAATGTTACATATAATTCTTTCTTGAAAATATCTTTGATTCGAGTATATTTGTATTTCCTAAATGGTGTTTTTTTACTTTTGTTTGCTGATTGAATATTCTATAGTTTTGTTTCTTTTTTTATTTAAATTTTCAGCTGAGTTGCCTAATTTTATTGACATGCAGTGCATAGTGAACGAAACACCGCCGTGAGATCAACATAATTGGCCATTTACATTTTTATTCTAGAAGGGATGCACAGTTAAGTGATCGATTTTTATGTGACAATAAAGTAACAGATGTTTCCATCAGCAAGTGTTTTGTTGAGGGACTTGTGCGACAGTTGACTGTGCAAGTGCGGTTCGACCCCTTCCAGCGTAATATATTTTATTTTAACGTTCTTCTTTCTAGTGTGTGCGCTGTCTTAAGTTGACGTTTGATTCTTGAAGAAGAATCTTAGCTCGATACCTCGACGCAATGATTATCAATATACATTGTTGGTAAATATGAAACTTTTAGTGAAAATATCTCTATTTTGTGTACGTTTGTGTGTTTTCTAAATTTTATTTCCCAAAATCTTACATCCATATGTGTTCAACATGCCTTATATCTGTACGATATATTTTATATTTACATTTCGGACTTCATATCGCAATATCACCGTTCGTAGGATACGTAGAGGAAAAATAAAAACACTTTCCTTATATAAATCGAACCCAAGCTATCGATTGAGCTTTTACTTAGAACTTAATCGATTTATAGCCAATTTCTTCACCGTCGGATAACTCTATCCTTCGGTTAACCGCACTCTTCATCTCTTTCTAAAGGGGCAGTTAGAAAGAAATGAAGAGTGAGATTAACCGAAAAATAGAGTTATCCAACGGTGAAGAAATTGGCCCTTAGCCGTTATTGAGATCCGATAATCTCGGGTACTCGCAACTCTTGGGCTCGCGTAAAGCTACACTGGGCGAACTCGCTGTGAGCATACTTGGCGCGAGACACTACCGTGTCCCTTGATATTATTTCTGTAACATTACTTGTGAACAAAGTTATAATTTTATAAATATAAACTTTTGCCACCTGTAGATATAGTAATTAATATTTTCTTTACATTTTTTTTACAAATATTGTTCTCAAGTTAATTATTGTGCAAATATGAATTAATTTGTGAGAAACTCTTTTATATGAAATAATTAGATATTGAACATATATCATATTAAATAGTATTCGAAATTAAATAATGTTTACGTTTATTACGTTTTATATGAGAATGAAACTATAATGATAATTTTCGATGTAATTTAATAGTTAAATTAGCCAAAAAATTTATTGTATTTACAAAAAGGAACTTATTTCGTAACAACAATTAAACAAAACTTGAATAATGACGCATTTATATTATACACAACATTGTCATTTTTAAATTCTGTAGTTTTTATAATTTAAAGTACCCCGATATTTTCATTTAACTAACGATTTTCTTTCGCGCAAATAATATTACAGAGAATATTATCTAAGAAAAAATTAATTACCTTAAAACATTTAATTTGTGCAAGCTTTACTTAAATCACATTTTATTCTGTAAATTATAAAGATTTATAGTCGATTTTTATTAGATAATATACTTTAATATCATTGTTGCATAGAATACATGAAGGTGAAATAAGACATCGATGCTTTTAATAACTGTAATAAAATATGTCTTTTTACATTATCAGTGGAAGGGTGAATAGTCATTTTTAAAATACTGGTATGAATCTAATTATTATTACCATGGCGAAACATTCTAAAGATGCCACGAATATCTGGCCGACATTTAAAGCAAAGGCTTTGCTGCTTTTTCGTAATATAAAAAGTATCAACTTTTGTGTGTGCACGGGGACTACATACCATCGAACATTGTATCTATAAAATGATGACAACAAATGAGAAGAATTTCGTTTACTAACAAAATGATCAACTATATAATGCCTAAACACTTGCTGATATTTTAATTATCGTTAGTTTTAATTGCACACACCGAGAGAGAGAGAGAGAGAGAGAGAGAGAGAGAGAGAGAGAGAGAGAGAGGGAGAGAGAGAGAGAGAGAGAGAGAGTACACACGTAGGCGGGGGAGTTGGGGGTGAACCTCGGTTCGCGTGAAAAGTTAAAAACCCGTTTTTTCTTCTTTCGTCGCTTCGTATGAAAAGTTGCATTGTGTAAAAATATATTTAATATCTGTAACATAAATAATTTGTTATAGCAGAGAATAGTACTATTCTGTGTATATTAAATTATTATACTATGTGATAGATTATATAAATTGATATCTCAAAAACTATGCATCGTAGCGCATTGTGGTTTGCGGCATTCTTTTTCTCAGCGAAAGATCTATCAAATACACCTATCAAATTGAGGGGCCCCGGAAATAACATTCTTGCCTTCTGGGGGATAAACATCTGTTCTATTATCTCATGTCGCTTAATCACCGACTTATTTACAGATAAAATTGTTAAATTGCGCGTGTTTCAATCTCATGGTAATATTTTGTTACATTTTCGTTAAATTAGATAATTTATGTTAGAATTTGAGCTATAGAGTATGAAGAAAAATGGAGCAATACAATATGCAACTGATAAAAGAAGAAAAAATAAGCTGAACTGATCTCTCCGGTATCACACACATCTGCATGCTCGTGGAGAGAAATGATCTGTATAGACTCTTTACATATTAGAGCCTCAATCGGTTTTTGTTACTCACAGTTGGTCTGTGGCCTTATCAACGGTCTAAACTTGTTTAATTCCAGTTAACATTGCTTTTTAGTGTTTTGGCGACCTTTATCCTAGGTCAGGTATATTAATAATTTTAATTTTAATATAATAACAAGATAAACAAGTAAAACGTGTGCAAGTAGAAACTTGCACATTGCTTCCTCATAGTTTTATAGTGTGCAAGTGGAAACTTGTCTTCGCTCACAAAGCTCCTCTATGAGGAAGCTTGTATTTTATTCAATGTATAATTATTAGTATTTATTTGTTTTGGCTTCCTCATAGAGGAAGCTTTGTGAGCGAACTTGACTGTTTTTTTTAACAGAAATTTTAAAGAATTATTGATTAATTAACCAAATTTTTTTAAAAATGTCCGTGGTTGCTCTAACTTCTGCAAATATTGAGATATCGGGCTGTCACCAAATTCAATACCAACCTTCCTTGAACGAGACTCTATCGATTAAAAAAAAAAACAGCCCGATATCTCAATATTTGCGGAAGTTAAAGCAACGGACATTTCTAAAAAAATTTAAAATTTTTTTAAAAAAGAACCTAAAAATTTTTTTAGAAAAATTTAAAAAATTTAAAAAAAAAAGAACCCCTTTATCGATCATCGCCAAATTCAATATCAACCTTCCTTGAACGATACTCTATCAATTAAAAAAAAATTAAGCCCAATATCTTAATATTTGCGCAAGTTAGAACAACCACAGACATTTTTTAAAAAAGTAAAAATTTTTTTTAAAAAGAACCCCTTTACCGATCATCGCCAAATTCAATACCAACCTTCCTTGAATGATACTCTATCGATTAAAAAACAGCCCGATATCTCAATATTTGCGCAAGTTAGAGCAACCACAGACATTTTTAAAAAAAGTAAAAATTTTTTTTAAAAAGAACCCCTTTACCGATCATCGCCAAATTCAATACCAACCTTCCTTGAATGATACTCTATCGATTAAAAAAAAAAAAAACAGCCCGATATCTCAATATTTGCGGAAGTTAGAGCAACCACGGACATCATGCAATCGTAAAGATTTGGTAAGTTTAGCTGTTTTTAAACAGAAATCGGTAACCCCTTTATTATTAGCAATTTTTATTAATTCTATTATATTCTTCAGTTTTTTCTACCCCTATTTCATATATAATTCGTTAAGATTTGGTTGATTAGTTCTGAAGTTATAAAAATTTCGGTAAACTTGGTTATTCTTTTTAACAGAAATCGGTGTAACCCCTTTTCCCTTTATTATTAACAATTTTTATTAATTCTATTATATTCTTCAGTCTTTTCTACCCCTATTTCATATATAATTTGTTAAGATTTGGTTGATCAGTTCTGGAGTTATAGAAATTTCTGTAAATTTGGCACAGACATACATACACACATACCGAAATTTTTTTTAATGCAATATTTCGACGTTTTAAAACACTCTGAACATATTGACATTAAAAACTCAAAAAACAATCTTTTCTTTGGTTTCTTCTACCCCTATTTTATATATAATTCTTTTAAATTTGGTTGATTAGAGCCAACTTTATACGCAATCAAAGGTTCATATACGAATTTACGAAAACAAAGCTTCCTCTATGAGGAAGCAAAAATATAACGTTATTTTCAGCAATTTTTTATTTTGCGTTCTAATATATCCAAATCGTTATAAGACCGTCACAATATTAAATATATTGATATTGATTTTATAACACACACACACACACACACACACACACACACACACACACACACACACACACACACACACACACACACACACACATGTGTTGTTATTATATATAAAAAAAAATTAATTTCTAATTTTGCTTAATATCCCAAGGAGCGCCAATGCGCGTATAATGCGCTTTGAATGTACATTAAACTTTGCATTAAATGCGGGTCGTAAATGCACATTTAAAGCGCATATTTGTCCCGCATTATATGCGCATTTAATGCATATTATGGCATCGCATACCAAAAAGTGTACCTACGCTCATTGATCGAGAAGCCCAATCGGATAACTAGTGAACTCTGTACTATATTGGAATGCTCACTACAATGTTTAGAGGCCGGACACGAAGAAAAAAGGGATAGGTTGCTCAGTGTCCACTGTGTCCAGACAGAGAAAGAAATGGACGTTGAGTGCAACCTACACTGAGAAAAAAAGCTTTTGCTTCAATTAAAGTGCTATCACGGGGTGCCACAAAAACATAAGTAGTTTATTCAATTGTATTATTATTAGACCCAATATCTGGATTATTAAACCAATAATTTAATTATTCTAAGCATTACTGTAAGCATATTCCAGTACAGCTATCACAGAAGAAAAGAACATTCTTATTTAGAGAATATCTTTATTTTTGACATGTAAATCTTGAAATGAGATTATATAGCGTATAATCTCGTTTTAAGAATTACATGTCAAAGATAAAGATATTCTCTAAATAAGAATGTTCTTTTATCTGTGTAGAGTTCACTATGGACAACCAAAGCTCCACCAACTTGCTTACCCTATAGGGCATCTAAGAGTCTACCCAAGGAGCGCCAATGCGCGTATAACGTGCTTTTAATGCGCGTACAATTGCATTGGCTTCAAAACCACATTAATTGTGTGTTCAAAATGCGCGCATTTAAATGCGTAACTAATGCAAATTGAGCATTTGATTTATAAATAACAGGTTTTATATTATATTTACATAAATAAGTAGCTTCTTACTCATTATGAAACATTTTATTTAAGTTTTTAAATTTTATATAAATTGAATTTTAAATAAATAGTTCCACTAACTATCTTTGTTCTTATTTCTGCGTTTAAAGCATCAATGTGTAAATGCACGTGTAGACTTTTAGATCCCCTATAGGGTAAGCAAGTTGGTGGAGCTTCGGTTGTCCATAGTGAACTCTACACAGATAAAAGAACATTCTTATTTAGAGAATATCTTTATCTTTGACATGTAATTCTTAAAACGAGATTATACGCTATATAATCTCATTTCAAGATTTACATGTCAAAAATAAAGATATTCTCTAAATAAGAATGTTCTTTTCTTCTGTGATAGCTGTACTGGAATATGCTTACAGTAATGCTTAGAATAATTAAATTATTGGTTTAATAATCCAGATATTGGGTCTAATAATAATACAATTGAATAAACTACTTATGTTTTTGTGGCACCCCGTGATAGCACTTTAATTGAAGCAAAAGCTTTTTTTCTCAGTGTAGGTTGCACTCAACGTCCATTTATTTCTCTGTCTGGACACAGTGGACACTGAGCAACCTATCCCTTTTTTCTTCGTGTCCGGCCTCTAAACATTGTAGTGAGCATTCCAATATAGTACAGAGTTCACTAGTTGTCCGATTGGGCTTCTCGATCAATGAGCGTAGGTGCACTTTTTGGTATGCGCTGCCATAATATGCATTAAATGCGCATATAATGCGGGACAAATATGCGCTTTAAATGTGCATTTACGACCCGCATTTAATGCAAAGTTTAATGTACATTCAAAGCGCATTATACGCGCATTGGCGCTCCTTGGGTACTTATTTATGTAAATATAATATAAAACCTGTTATTTATAAATCAAATGCTCAATTTGCATTAATTACGCATTTAAATGCGCGCATTTTGAACACACAATTAATGTAGTTTTGAAGCCAATGCAATTGTACGCGCATTAAAAGCACGTTATACGCGCATTGGCGCTCCTTGGAATATTGCAGTTAAATAGCTTTCTCATGTTAAATTATGATACATTGTAAAACAATTAAAGACTAAAAGCCTTTCTCTGGTTGCATAAGAAAATA